>NC_044031.1:422668244-422790744 GCF_901765095.1 Microcaecilia unicolor
CCTGCTCCAGAACTGTCAGCACTGTGAAACAAATAAACTTCACAAGCAAAAAACAGCTGAGTCAACAAAGATCCTCCAGCTCTAGCACCCCATCCCCTCCGACGCACACTTCCTGCTGTTGCTGTTGTGGGGAAGGGACTGGCTCTGTGCCTACTGCTCTTTGCAAAAAAGGAGGTATAGAAAGAACGAGGGAACGAGAAAGAAAAAAGGAGGTATAGAAGGAACGAGGGAACAAGAAAGAAAAAGGAGGTATAGAAAGAACGAGGGAACGAGAAAGAGTGAAAAAGGAGGTATAGAAAGAACAAGGGAATGAGAAAGAAAAAAGGAGGTAAAGAAAGAACGAGGGAATGAGAAAGAGTGAAAAAGGAGGTATAGAAAGAACGAGGGAATGAGAAACAAAAAAGGAGGTATAGATTGAACGAGGGAACGAGAAAGAAAAAAGGAGGTATAGAAGGAACGAGGGAACGAGAAACAGTGAAAAAGGAGGTATACTAAGAACGAGGGAACGAGAAACAAAAAAGGAGGTATAGAAGGAATGAGGGAACGAGAAAGAAAAAAAGGAGGTATAGAAAGAACAAGGGAACAAGAAACAAAAAAGGAGGTATATATTGAACGAGGGAACGAGAAAGAGTGAAAAAGGAGGTATAGAAAGAACGAGGGAATGAGAAACAAAAAAGGAGGTATAGAAGGAACGAGGGAACAAGAAAGAAAAAAGGAGGTATAGAAAGAACGAGAAAGAGTGAAAAAGGAATAGAAAGAACGAGGGAACGAGAAAGAACAAAGGAGATATAGAATGAATGAGGGAATGAGAAATAAAAAAGGAGTATAGAAGGAACGAGGGAACGAGAAAAAAAAGGAGGTATAGAAAGAACGAGAGAACGAGAAAGAGTGAAAAAGGAATAGAAAGAACGAGGGAACGAGAAAGAACAAAAGGAGGTATAGAATGAACGAGGGAACGAGAAACAAAAAAGGAGGTATAGAAAGAACACGGGAACGAGAAAGAGTGAAAAAGGAATAGAAAGAACGAGGGAACGAGAAAGAACAAAGGAGATATAGAATGAACGAGGGAATGAGAAATAAAAAAGGAGTATAGAAGGAACGAGGGAACGAGAAAAAAAAGGAGGTATAGAAAGAACGAGAGAACGAGAAAGAGTGAAAAAGGAATAGAAAGAACGAGGGAACGAGAAAGAACAAAAGGAGGTATAGAATGAACGAGGGAACGAGAAACAAAAAAGGAGGTATAGAAAGAACACGGGAACGAGAAAGAGTGAAAAAGGTATAGAAAGAATGAGGGAACGAGAAAGAAAAAAAGGAGGTATAGAAAGAATGAGGGAACGAGAATGAGTGGAAAAGGAGGTATAGAAAGAACGCGGGAACGAGAAACACTGAAAAAGGAGGTATAGAATGAACGAGGGAACGAGAAACAAAAAAAGGAAGTATAGAAGGAACGAGGGAATGAGAAACAAAAAAAGGAGGTATAGAAGTCCCAAAATTGTGAGAGCACTTAAACCTAAGAGAACTTAAGAGCTTGTTCCCTCATTCTTTCTATACCTCCTTTTTTTATTTCTCGTTCCCTCGTACTTTCTATTCCTCCTTAAGTTAAGTGCTCTTAGGTTAAGTGCTCTTAAGTTCTCTTAGATTTAAGTGCTCTCACAATTTTGGGACTTCTATACCTCCTTTTTTCTTTCTCGTTCCCTCATTCCTTCTATACCTCCTTTTTTCTCTTTCTCATTCCCTCGTTCTTTCTATACCTCCTTTTTTCTTTCTCGTTCCCTTGTTCTTTCTATTCCTCCTTAAGTTAAGTGCTCTTAGGTTAAGTGCTTTTAAGTACTCTTAGGTTAAGTGCTCTCACAATTTTGGGACTTCTATACCTCCTTTTTTGTTTCTCGTTCCTTCCTTCATTCTATACCTTCTTTTTCACTCTCTCGTTCCCTTGTTCTTTCCATACCGCCTTTTTTTGTTTCTCGTTCCCCCGTTCCTTCTATACCTCCTTTTTTTCTTTCTCGTTCCCTCGTTCTTTCTATAACTCCTTTTTTCTTTCTCGTTCCCTTTATAGAATACCGCTTAGCACTCAATTCTTTTGATGCTATTTGCTGAATCCAGCCCATAGAAGGTAAGTATATATCAGGTTGCCTAGGTTGACAAGGCAAGAAGATACTTATTTGTGCCCTATGAGTTTTCTTTTAATGTTATTTTTTATTTGCATTTCAAATATATACATCACAGCATCAAAATTTTGAAAGAGAATAAGGAAAAAAGCTAAACAAAATATATTCAACTACGACAATAGTATACAATGAGAGGGGAAATGTCATGCAAAGTTGATAGGAAGATGGCATTAAGGGTCCCTTTTACTAAAAGGTTGCCTGCGGCAACAGGCTTGCCAGTCAGCAACCCGGAACTACTGCCGGCCCAACACGGGTGCCGGCCATAGTTCCACCTCTAGCACACACCATTTTCCAGCACTATAGAAAATCAGGTACATAAGTACATAAGTATTGGGACATACTGAAGGTCCATCAAGCCCAGTATCCTGTTTCCAATAGTGGCCAATCCAGGTCACAAGTACCTGGAAAGATCCCAAAACATTACAATACATTTTATGCTGTTTATCCTAGAAATAAGCAGTGAATTTTCCCCATCATTTTAATAATGACTTATGAAACTATCTAAACCTTTTTTAACCCCCACTAAGCTGGTTTTCTACTGCAGGTGTTACCCAGCGTTAATCAGAAGTGCTGCATGCTGTCCATTTACTGCTGGATTAGTGTGGGAGCCCTTACTGCCACCTCAATGGGTGGCAGTAAGTGCTCCCTCCCCAAACAAAATGGCCATATGGCAAGTGCAAACTTACCACATGGCTATTTCTTTTATTGGTCTTTTCACCCAGCTGCGGTAAAAGAGGCCCTGGCATGTGGCAAAAACGGCTGCTGCTGCTAGTGCAAGGCCCCTTTTACCATACCTTAGTAAAAGGCCCCCTTAAGGAAATAACATGTGCCCTATGTTAGAAAAACACATATATGCCTATGGAGCTCATTTTCAAATGAGAAAAATGTCCAAAAGGTGGCATGAATTTGCATTTGCACATTTTTCTCACAAAAACGTCCACACTGGTATTTTCAAAATCTATTTTTAGATGTTTTTCTATGAAGTCCATCAGAAGTGCATTCAAATCACAAGGGGGGGGGGTGTTGTCAGGGGCATGTTAAAGGCGGGATCTGGACATTCCTAACACTTGGATGTTTTTCAGCCGTAATGGAACAAAACTAAACCGTCCAGGATTAAAACTAAGACGCTTTGAGCTAGACCTGTTTTTATAACGAATAAGGCACAAACGGGTGCCCAAAATGACCAGATGACCACTGGAAGGAATCAGGGATGACCCCCCCAATACCCCCCAGTGGTCACTGACTCCCTCCCACCCCCAACAAATGTGAATACAAATATGATTTAGCAACCTAAAGTTGGACTTAGACGTTATATCGAAAATGCCCCTCCATGTGCCTTTATAAAATATAAGCACAGATCCTACATAACTGGCAGCTAAAATAAAGCCACAGACATATATGCCTGCTTGAAAAGCACAACTCTGCTTACTCCACTCAAAACTTGTCCTATTTTACACGCATATGCTGTCATATACATGCAAAAATGTCTTTATAAAATTACCCTTCTACTGTTTTGAAATCTGACATCCTTATTTGTAGTGGTATAAATATCAGTGTGAAGGAGAGTACAGAGAAAGAAAATAGGGAAAAAGAAGAATAATTAGAGAGAGCTCTGTTATAGATTTCAAACTCACAGAATTCACAATTAGGTTGCTCTGTGAAGGAAAGCTATAGCTGCTGATGAAACGAATTCATGGTTGCACAGAGTTCACAAAGTTTAATAAAAATAAAAACATTGCTGTGAGTTGTAAAGAACAGCCAATGGGCAAATTGTTTAGATCAAAATCAGCCATATATAAATCATTAGTTTTCACTCCTAAAATACAATCCAATTTTTAAATTAATTTTATATTTATTAAGTTATACAATGGGGTAATAGTTAGCCTTGGCAGTCAGCTTTTTTTTTTTAAACACTGATAGCTATGAGCAGCATTAACCCCGGATATTCAGAGCGGTTATACCTTGTTTACTAAGCCGCATTATAGGTGCGTTAGCATTTTTAATGCATGTTAACCATGTATGTGCATTAACTGTGTACGCACCTACATTATCCCTATAGGCGCCTATATGGTTAGCGCATACTAATTGTAAGCGCGTTAATGATGCTAACGCGCCTTAGTAAACAGGGCCCTAAGATAGAAGTAGAAATACAAATGTACTCATATTCCTCTAATACCATGGATTGTCCTAAGTGGATCACAAAGTGAAAACGAGATCCATAATTATCAGGAGCTAACAATAAATTCAGTATATTATATAATAACAACATAATATTATATTGTATTTAAAAAAATCAATCAGAATAGGAAAACTTAATTAAAATCATTATTTTGACTCCAAATATTTCTGGAATAAAAATGAATTCAAATATTTTCTAAAGCACATATAATTGCTAGTCTTTCTAACATTAAGAGGAACAGCATTCCATAGAGTAGCTGCCTGGTTAGAAAACACAGACATAGAGGGCCATAATTGAACGGGGCCGGCCATCTCTAAGGGAGGCCATCTCCGGGGACGGCCCCGTAAAGTGGCGTCTCCGACCGTATTATCGAAAAAGATGGCCGATAATGGAAACTCATGGTGGCCATCTCAAACTCGGCCAAATCCAAGGCACTTGGTCATGGGAGGAGCCAGTATTTGTAGTGCACTGGCCCCCCTCACATGCCAGGACACCAACCGGGCACCCTAGGGGGCACTGCAGTGAACCTCACAAATTGATCCCAGGTACATAGATCCCTTACCTTGGGTGCTGAGCCATCCAAAACCCCACCAAAACCCACTCCCCACAACTGTACACCACTACCATAGCCCTTAGGGATGAAGGGGGCACCTACATGCGGGTACAGTGGGTTTTGGGTGGGTTTTGGAGGGCTCCCATTTACCACCACAAGTGTAACAGGTAGGGGGGATGGGCCTGGGTCCGCCTGCCTGAAGTGCACTGCACCCACTAAAACCTGCTCCAGGGACCTGCATACTGCTGTCATGGAAATGGGTAAGACATTTGAGGCTGGCATAGAGGCTGGAAAAAATGTTTTTTTTAATTTTTTGTTTTGGGTAGGAAGGGGTTGGTAACCACTGGGTGAGTAAGGGGAGGTCATCCCCCATTCCCTCTGGTGGTCATCTGGTCAGTTGGGGCACCTTTTTGAGGCTTGGTCGTGAACAAAAAGGGACCAAGTAAAGTCAGTCAAATGCTCGTCAGGGCCGGCTTTCTTTTTTCCATTATCGGCCGAAGCCAGTCATCTCTTAACCACGCCCCCGTCCCACCATCGGTACACTGCCGACACGCCCCCTTGAACTTTCGCCGGCTCCATGACAGAAAGCAGTTGAAGCTGGCCAAAACTGGCTTTCGATTATACTGATTTGGCTGGGTTTAGTAGATGACTGGCCATCTCCCAATTTGTGTCGGAAGATGGCCGGCCTTCTCGTTCAAAAATAAGCAGATTATAGGGTTAGAGTCTAAATATGGCACCTAAAAAATCAATGCTGAAAAACAGCTGTGTAAACTATTCTATAAGCTATGCCTAAAGTTCGGTTCGGTTTATAGAATTAACGCTTAAGTGGAGAGTCACGTATAAATTTAGGCATGACCATTCACATCAATGAAAATGTGGTGCAAATTCCTGCACCAAAATTTACTCATAGAGCAACCCTATTCTGTAAGACGTGAGTATCTCAAAACTACATCCCGGTTCTATCCTGAAATGTCCATGACCCCCCCCCCCCCCCCTCCATTTCTGCCCCCCTTTTGAGATTCATGCCTAACTTTTCGCATATAGGTCTCAATTTAAATCTAATTAGCAAGAATAATTGCTTGTTAAAAAGCCAATTATTTGTACTAATTGGCTCATTATTGTATTAAATTGCATGCACAAATCAGGAATGGGCCTAAAAATGTGGACACAATTTTTGCCAACTTTTCTAGAATCAGGGGAGTAATCTCCCTTGGAATGATTTATCTTTAGGCTCTGGATAATTGAGAGAAGATAGTGTCACAAAGTGTTCTAAATGTAATTGTAGAAAGAGTACAAATCATACCTAACATATGTGGGATGAAGGGATTCTAACATAGGTATAATACTATCAATTCTAGTAGAAAAGATTAAAAATACAGTCACATTTTGAATTATCTGTAATTTTCTAATAAGATGTTTCTGACAACCTACAAAAATTGCATTACAGTAGTCAAATTTTGATAGAAGAAGACTTTGTACTACTATTCAAAATACTGACAGATCTAAATATGCCTTAATTCTACAACGTTGTAGCAGAAAAAAACTGTGATTTATTTAAGGTATTTATTTGAAACTCGGGTGTCGTGGTGCTGTTAAAGATAATTCCCAGAACTTTCAGACATATCTCAAATTTAACAGCTAATATCTCCTACCATCCGACTTCCCTATGAAGAAAGACTAAGGAGGCTAGGGTTATTCAGCTTGGAGAAGAGACGGCTGAGGGGAGACATGATAGAGGTATATAAAATAATGAGTGGAGTGGAACAGGTGGATGTGAATCGTCTGTTCACGCTTTCCAAAAATACTAGGACTGGGGGGCATGCGATTAAACTACAGTGTAGTAAATTTAAAACTAATCGGAGAAAATTTTTCTTCACCCAACATGTAATTAAACTCTGGAATTCATTGCCGGAAAATGTGGTGAAGGCGGTTAGCTTAGCAGAGTTTAAAAAGGGGTTGGACGGTTTCCTAAAGGACAAGTCCATAAACCGCTACTAAACGGACTTGGAAAAATCCCAAATCCCAGGAATAACATGTATAGAATGTTTGTACGTTTGGGAAGCTTGCCAGGTGCCCTTGGCCTGGATTGGCCGCTGTCATGGACAAGATGCTGGGCTCGATGGACCCTTGGTCTTTTCCCAGTATGACATTACTTATGTACTTATGTACATTAACAAGTTCTCATTATCACCTGGTTGCCCCAACAAGAAAAAATTCATTTTATCTTTGTTCAACATCAGAAAATGATTTCCAATCCAATTATTCAATAGATTCATGCAGTAAACAAAGTTATTGGAAGTTTCACTTACTGTGGATGAAACAGGTAATAAAATTGTAATATTATCTGCATAAATAAAGGCTTTATAACCTGCTTCAGTAAGTTTATAACAATATCAATATATCAATAGCAATACAGTATTTATAAACTGCTAATTTCCCTAGAAGGGTTCATTTCAGTGTACAGTAATTAGATAATAAAACAAGTCATCATTACATACATAGCCTTAGTTTAAAAAAAAACATCTATAAACCTAATGACATCTTAAACAGAAAAAAGGTTTTAACTCAATTCAGTTCAAATGTATAAATGAATGCTATTCCAAAAAGAAACCCCCAGATCTGAAAAGACTGAATTAACAATTCTATAAAACCATATGTTATGGCAAGAAGGAGGATGAAATAGCAATCAATTACTTAAGCAACACGACAATCTTAGAAGAGCGATAGAAACTATGTTTATCAATAGTTCAGAAGTGCTGCCATATAATATTTGAAAAACAAGCAGGATGTTTTAAATAAGATGTGTTTATAAATTGGAAGCCAGTGACGGTTTGCTCTACTAAATTTACTAAGTTTAAAAATCAACCTCGCTGAGGTATTCTGTATAAACTGCAGCTTCCTCAGCAGCTTAGAACATAAACCGAGGTAAAGAATGTTACAATAATCTAGGTGTGATAAAATCAGCATTTGAACTAATAGAGCAAATGCATCTTGATTGAGATAAGATCTTAATAAGCTCAATTATCTGAACTTAAAAAACACTTTGCACCATAAGTGCTTTGCTTGTGAATTGTAAGACAGAGAGGAATCTAATATCATACCCAGCACCTTTGATTCTGACTCAACTGGAAAGGTTTGGTCATTCGATAACACAATCGAAAAGGGGACAAGAGGACCTAAATTTCAAAACCATAAAATCTTGTTTTACTAGAAATTAATTTCAACTTATTGCCTACTTTTGAAACTTATTCATAGCCAAATCTGGCTGACAAAATCTGAACAATCAACAGAAATTGGTAATAGTAATAAAATGTCATCAGCATAGAAAAGGAGAAGCTCACCCAAACCTAATTCTATGTTTCCCAATGTGGCGAAGAAAACATTAGAAATAATAGGAGATAACAGGGAACCTTGTGGAACACCACACCCTGGAGACCAGAATTCAGAAAATGATTTATTTAAACATACACAGTAGCTACGGTTATTCAAGAAATCCCCAAACCATGTAAAGACTTTTCCAGAAATACCAATTCCACTTAAGTGCTCCAACAACAGGGGATGATCAACGGCATCAAACGCCAGAGATATATCAAATTGAAGCAATATTGTTTGCTTCCTGGTGCCTAATAGCTCTTTATCATACGAAGTCAGTACTAACAAAAGTGTTTTAGTCCTATGGGTGGTTCTAAACCCAAAGTGGGAATTGTGAAGACAATCAAATATGTCTAAATACTCAGAAAATTGTTGACTTATGTAGGATTCAATCAGTTTATTAAATTAGAGAAGATTAGCTACTGGATAATAACTCAAAGGTAATATCAGATCTCTAAACTGGTGCCTTTGGGTAATGGAGTAAGAACGATGCAGCCCATAACAAGAGGCAAAAAACCAGACAATAACAAATCATTAATTCCAGAAATAAGCTACAATAAAACAGCTTGGGGAATAATGGAGAACAATGAAACAGGGTAATTATCAAGATAACATTGCGATTTTGAACTCTTCAGAAGAAGAGAATGAACATCCTCAAAAGCAATTGGTTGAAACTTAACTCCAACTTTGATCAACAGTTACTTGTTGTTCAGAGGTAACAGCTGATATGGAGAATTGCCTGCATCAGATCTGAATGAATTTTGAATACCTTATCAGCAAAGAAATCTGCCAGTTCCTGAGCTGAAGGCTTGAAAATTTGAGAATTATTAGGATCCAAAGATATATTAGTTAGGTCTCCTACAAGACCAAAAGGTTTCTTGCTATTAATTGAGGCTGAATCAACATTTTCTGGTCTCAATAACTTCTCTCTTATAGTGCTGAAAATATTTTCATGATAACTTATCCAATTTCCTAGATTGAAGCCAACATATCTCTAAACATCAGCATTTTTGTTTTAATGTACCAAGCTGTTTTGTATACAATAGAGAATTTCTGAAGGACCAAATCCTTGTTAATAAATGTAGGAGCAATTTTGTCTAAAACAGATAAAGAAACTGATTCCCAGTAAGATTTTATAGAATAACAATTAGTCCAGGATGATAGTAATGAAACTAACATTAGTGACCTAAAGAGGTTAGAATTAAGTTTATCCCTAGTTGCAATCCATGTAGCAGTTTTTTAATGGGTTTAGTTACTACTACTACTATTACTACTATTTAGCATTTCTATAGCGCTACAAGGCATACGCAGCGCTGCACAAACATAGAAGAAAGACAGTCCCTGCTCAAAGAGCTTACAATCTAATAGACAAAAATAAATAAAGTAAGCAAATCAAATCAATTAATGTGGACGGGAAGGCACATTAGGCAGATATTAGGCAGATATATTCAATAAATAGTCTAATTGAAAGTGATCTGACCAAGGGATAGGTGACGTAGAGGGGCGTAATCGAACGGGGGGGCGCCCATCTATAAGGATGGCCCCGTAAAGGGGCGTCCCCAACCGTATTATCGAAACAAGATGGGCAGCCATCTTTCATTTCGATAATACGGTCGGGGATGACCAAATCTCTACATTTGGGTCAACCTTAGATATGGCCGCCCTTAGAGATGGCCGCCATTGGTTTTCGCCGATAACGGAAACTAAGGACGCCCATCTCAAAAACAGCCAAATCCAAGCCATTTGGTCATGGGAGAAGCCAGCATTTGTACTGCACTGGTCACCCTCACATGTCAGGACACCAACCGGGCACCCTAGGGGGCACTGCAGTGGACTTCAGAAATTCCTCCCAGGTGCACAGCTTCCTTAACTTGGTTGCTGAGCCCCCAACCCCCCCTAGGTCTGCCTGCCTGAAATTCACTGCACCCACTACAACTGCTCCAGGGACCTGTATAGTGCTGCAATGGACCTGAGTATGGCATTTGAGGCTGTCATAGAGGCTGGCAAAAAAGTATTTTTAACCTGTTTTTTTATGCTGGGAGGGGGTTAGTGACCACTGGGGGAGAAAGGAGAGGTAATCCCCAATTCCAATTCCCTCCAGTGGTCATCTGCTCAGTTCAAGAACTAGAGAAGAATAGTATCAGCTTCAGAGTCAGAAGTTCTGAAGTAGCAGAGGTGACACAATCATTTTCTGGACAGGGTTTAAATATACCCACAGTATCTGATGTCACTGGTGAATGGGCAGAGGTTGCTCTCACTCTCTACTGATGGTACCAGGAACTAATCATTGTAGAGGATAAGAAAGACTCATGTGGAAATCTGCATTGGGCTATCCACAAAGAAGAGAAAGCATTTTGGAATTTCATATTATAAAATCCAAGACACAAAAGACCCTGAATTCCTATGGATCTCAAAGTTGTTAATTATCAAATTATGGTCAATCAGATCAAAAGCATAGATAGACTGAATTGTAGTAAAATTACTCTTTGTCCTTTTGCCAACAAGGACTTTCCTTCTGCCAAGAGGGAACCCAACAATATTTCAGTACTATAGAATTTGTGAATACCTAATTGTGAGTGATGTGAAATGTCAAATTTATCCAAATAAGACACAAGCCGTTTTGTGACCAAACCCTCCATTAGCTTAAGAAATAGAGGTATCGATATGATCGGCCTATAGTTTGAGACATCGTCTATCCCTGCTTTTGTGTTTTTTAAAATAGATATCAGCAGTGACGTAGGAAGGGGGGGCGGGAGGGGCGGTCCGCCCCGGGTGCACACACTGGGGGGGTGTCGGCCCCACTGGTTCCCTGCTCCCTCTGCCCCGGAACAGGTTACTTCCTGTTTCGGGGCAGAGAGAGCAGGGAACCAGCGGAGCCGACGCAGCTCCGAGCGACGTGCACTCGGGGCGGATCGGCCCTCCCGCCCGTCCCCCGCAAGTAAGAATTCACTCCGGAGGGGGAGGTGCGCCGCGGAGGGGGGGTGCGTGCCGTGCTGCACCCAGGAGGGGGTGCGCAGCGGCGACCAGCCCCGGGTGTCAGCCGCCCTCGCTATGGCCCTGGGTATCAGAACAATCTTACTGTCATTCGAGAAAATTAACCCTTGTGAAAACTTCAGATCTAATCAGATCCTGAGCTGAGTTAAAAATGTTTTTGTAGCTGCTTTAATCAAATCTGGAGGGGAGAGTGGGGGTGTTCAGAGGGGAGAGGGTGGTTCTCAATGGCATGGGCTAGGTAGGAGGGGGAAGGGAAGGAAGGGGCTTTTTCAGGAGCTGGGTCTTCCAGGGCTCCCTATATCTTTAAAATGGTTATGTAAGTAGTGGTAGCCCTACCATTAGGCCACCTGAGGCAGGGGCCTGAGGCAGCACTCTTTTGGAGCAGCATCCACCCCCACACCTGCCATGATCTGGCATCGCTCCCGCCCTTCCTTCACCAAATTTACCTTCTTTTCTTGCTTTCCAAAAGTCAGGACAGCAGCAGTTCCCATATGTTGCCCTGCTGCCGACCCCTTCTCTCTTATGGCCCACCTCTCTAAAATACTTTCTGTTTCCTCAGAGGTGGGGTGGGCTGCAGTACAGAGAGAGGGCCAGGGCCAGTGGCAGGGCAGCACATGGGAACCGCTGCCACCCCAACTTTTGGAAAGCCAGAAAAGAAGGTAAATTAAGGGAAGGAAGGAAGGAAGGAAGGAAGGAAGGAAGGAAGGAAGGAAGGAAGGAGGGAGATGTTAGACTAGGGGGGTGTGGGGTGGAGTGGAGTGGATCTGGGGAGGGGAGTGGAGTGGAGCCTGGGGAGCAGACCATCCCTCACCTCAGGCAGCAGACTGTCTTGGGTCGCCCCTGTATGCAAGTCCCCGCACTGTATATTTCCAACACCTACATCTGATCTAAGTTACAGTGTGTGTAGCAAGCTAGTCCAGGTGCAGAATGAGTGTATAGTCAGTCACCCTATGTATTAAAGGATTGGGAGAAGAGCCAGGCTTTCACCGGGTTCCTGAAGTAGAGGTAGTTTTGAGTTACACATAGCCCCTCTGAGAGTAAATTCTAAAGCATGGGGGGCTACTCCTGAGAAGGCTCACTGGCGGGAATCATATTGTACAATTTCTTTTGACAAAGGTACAGATAGTGATGATCCTTGAGAGGACCTTAGAGATCTTAAAGGTGTGTAAAGGGTTAACTTATTCTACAAGTACTTTGGCCCATTTTGCCTGAGAACTTTGAAAATCAAACAGTTTTAAATTTAGCCCTATAAGGTACTGGTATCCAGTGTAGCTTTTGCAGGAGGGATGTGATGTGGTCTTGCCACTTGCAGCCTTCTATCAGTTGTGTTGCAGCATTCTGAATTAGTTGGAGCTGATACAAACTCTTTTAGGTTTGGCCAGTGTACAGGGCATTACAGTAGTCTAGTTGTGATGTTATCATGGCATGGACCAAATTGGTCAGATTCATTCTTTCAATATATGGAGAGAGAATTCATACTTGCCGTAGGTGATAGAGACAATTCTTGAAAGTTGTTTGAATTTGTAGGATCAGAGTGAGTGATGAGTCTAGCAGTATCCCAAGACTCCTGACCTGTGGTTTCAGGTGGAGTTCATACTTCCCAAAAGATATATATATATTTTTTTGTTACATTTGTACCCCGCGCTTTCCCACTCATGGCAGGCTCAATGCGGCTTACATGGGGCAACGGAGGGTTAAGTGACTTGCCTAGAGTCACAAGGAGCTGCCTGTGCCTGAAGTGGGAATCAAACTCAGTTCCTCAGTTCCCCAGGGTATGTGTTCACTTGTGTTTGGTACTCAAAGAATCTCTGTTTTATTTGGGTTCAGGAAAAGTTTACTGTTGTTTGGCCATTCCTCAGTTGCAGTTATGCAGTTTACTCAGAGCTGTGGGTAGATCTGGTTCAGTGGATATGAGTAGTTGCACATCATCAGCATAAATGTAGAATTTTATATCCATTGACCAAAGCAGTTTTTTTTTGTTACATTTATACCCCATGCTTTCCCACTCATGGCAGGCTCAATGCAGCTTACATGGGGCAATGGAGGGTTAAGTGACTTGCCCAGAGTCACAAGGGGCTGCCTGTGCTGGGAATTGAACGCAGTTCCTCAGGACCAAAGTCCACCACCCTAACCACTAGGCCACTCCTCCACTCCAGAGTTCAGCCAGAGGCTTGAGGTAGATTAATAAAATTGGAGGCATTATGGATCCCTATGGCACCCCACAGTCCTGTTCCCAAGGTGGTGATGTCCTGTTGCTGAACAGAACTGATTGTTATCTGACAGATAGGATTTGAACCAAGTAAATACTGTGCCACTGATACCTGTTTCTGCTAGTCTTGTAAGCATGAGATTTGTAACATGCATGTGAATTAATTATTTGATTGATGACTAATGACCTAATTTTCCAGAAATTAAAATCTCTATCTAGAGTGGTATACCTCAAATCAAAACAGCATACAATAAATCAGAAGAGCAATGCACATCAATGTAACAAATAATGGGACCTTTATACAAAGATGGACTATTTTTAGTGCATGGGAAGGCCACTTTTAAACCTGCTATAAAACGGACACAATTTCTTTTTTCCATTAATGGCCACATGTTAATTTCCCAATTAGCGCAAGTCCGTTGCCACGTGAACCCTTACCACCACCTATTTTGTAGGCAGTAAGATCTTACGCACTAACCCTGTGCTAATTGGCAGCATACAACAATTTGCCTGCACTAACTGATTAGCACAGGGCATGCCTAATCTCTGTCCACAAACACATCCCCCATGCTAAAGAAATGTTTTATATTTTTTTAGCACAGGATTGGCACGCCGATCCCACAACCACCACGGAACACCTGTGTGTCCTTCAACAGTGCCTTTTAGCATGCAGTAAGCACGTATTAGTGCTTACTGCTGCTTAGTTAAAGGGCCCCAATGTTTCCACAATTATTAGTACAAATGCAAAAGAGAAGAATAATTAAAATCCACTTAAACATAGCCAGTGGCGTCGCGAGGGCAGCTGACACCTGGGGCGGGTCGCCGCTGCGCACCCCCCCCCCCCGGGTGCAGCGCGACGCACCCTCCCCCCTCCGTAGCGCAACACCCCCCCCACGCCCGCGAGAACATACCTGGAAGGCGGTGATGAGGGGCGGGTGGGCGGGCCAATCCGCCGAGAGCACGCCGCTGGGTGGGTGTCGGCGCCTCGCTGGTTCCCTGCTCGCTCTGCCCTGGAACAGGAAGTAACCTGTTCTGGGGCAGAGAGAGCAAGGAACCAGCGAGGCGCCGACACCCCCCAGCGGCGTGCACCCGGGGCGGACCGCCCCACCGCCCCCCCCCCTTCCTACGCCACTGAACATAGCACTTCAATAAAGGAGGTTCTACACCAGATAGACAAGCTTCCTCCTTAAAATAACAATAACAAGAATAATATTGCGAATAAAGGTGCCCCTAAGCACACTGATCTGGGGAAAATTAGATCTTCTCAGAAGTTAGGATCATCAGACCTGACCAGTTGTTATAAATGGGAAAAGTTTTTTTTTTCTTGTTTGTTTTTAAATTTTGCCTATTATCTAAAACCATCCAGGAATTGGCTTGATTCAGGTGACATAATCATGAACCAGGGATCGTTTCTGTTCTTGGCTATGTCTCTTCTGAACTTTGTGAAGATGTTGAAGCAGTGGCGTTCCTAGGGGCACTGATACCCGGGGCAGATCGCCGATGCGCCCCGCCCCCCCGGGTGCAGCGCCCCCCCCCCCCCGTGCAGTGTGACCCCCCCCCCGGTGAAAGGACACCCCCCACCCCAGCGAAAGAACCCCCTCACCCCGGGTGCACGCCGCTGGGGGGGTGCTGCGCGCCGGTCAGCGTCGTTTGTTTCCATGCTCCCTCTGCCCCAGAACAGGTTCCTGTTCCGGGGCAGAGGGAGCATGGAAACGAACAACGCTGACCGGCGCGCGGCACCCTCCCAGCGGCGTGCATCCAGGGCGGACCGCCCCCACCGCCCCCCCCTTGGTACGCCACTGTGTTGAAGGCAGGGGCGTAGCCACGGGTGGGCCTGGGCGGGCCCAGGCCCACCCACTTGCCCTACAGGCCCACCCATCCAAATCCTTCATCGCTGTCGCTGCCTTTTCTCCCGCGGCTTCCGGGAGGCAGCAATCAGCGTTACCTGTAGTGCCTGCCCTGAAATTATGCTTCTTTTCTCCCCAGGCTTCGCCCCGCTTGTTTCTTCGCTCGTCGGCAGCGCTACGCTGCGCTGCTATTCAAACAGGCAGCTCCGCTCCTCTCTGCCGCGTCCATCCGGCCCTACTAAACGGGAAGTGCATCAGAGGGCCGGATGGACGCGGCAGAGAGGAGCGGAGCTGCCTGTTTGAATAGCAGCGCAGCGTAGCGCGGCCGACGAGCGAAGAAACGAGCGGGGCGAAGCCTGGGGAGAAAAGAAGCATAATTTCAGGGCAGGCACTACAGGTAACGCTGATTGCTGCCTCCCGGAAGCCGCGGGAGAAAAGGCAGCGACAGCGATGAAGGATTTGGATGGGTGGGCCTGGAGGGCAAGTGCTGGATTTGTGGTTTGTTGGTTGGGGGGGAAGGGATACTTTTGCCAACAGTCAGACTTGTAGGAGGAAGGAGATTAGAGGGAACTGGGAAGGAAGAGAGCTGCTGGAGGTGGGAGGAAGGGGCTGGAGAGCTTCTGGAAGAGGGAGGGAAGGGAGAGAGCTGCTAGACATGGGAGGGAGAGGAGGAAGGGGTTGGGGAGCTGCTGGACAAGGGAGGAAGAGGAGGAAGGGACTGGAGGGAAGGGAGAGAGCTGCTGGACATGGGAGGAAGAGAAGGAGGGGATGATGGAAGGGAGAGAGCTGCTGAAGGAAGGGGAGGAGGGGACTGAATGGAAGGGAGAGAGCTGCTGGACATGGGAGAGAGAGGAGGAAGGGGCTGGAGAGCTGCTGGACAAGCTAGGAAGAGGAAGAAGGGACTGGTGGAAAGGGGGAGAGCTCCTGGACATGGGAGGAAGAGGAGGAGGGGACGATGGAAGGGAGAGAGCTGCTGAAGGAAGGGGAGGAGGGGACTGAATGGAAGGGAGAGAGCTGCTGGACATGGGAGGAAGAGGAGGAAGGGGCTGGAGGGAAGGGAGAGAGCTGCTGGACATGGGAGGAAGAGAAGGAGGGGACGATGGAAGGGAGAGAGCTGCTGAAGGAAGAGGAGGAGGGGATCTGGGTGGAAGGGAGAGAGCTGTTAGATGTGGGAGGAAGAGGAGGAGGGGATCTGGATGGAAGGGAGAGAGCTGCTGGACATGGGAGGAGAACTGGAGGGAAGGGAGAGAACTGCTGGTACAGCACAAGGAGAGAGGGAAGGGAAACAGAGATACCAGACCAAGGAGATGAAGGAAAAGGGAATATTAAACCTACAGCTTGAGGGAGGGAGGCAGGAAATCAAGCAACCAAACCAGATGCTGGAAAGAGGAGGGAGTGAGAAGGAGAGAAGCTGGATGGGGTAGGGTCAGAGAGGGTAGAAATATATTGGCACTGGGGACAAAGAGAGGGGAGAAGATGGACAGAGTAATATAGGGACACAGAGAAAAGGAGATACTAAACATGGAGGAAGATAGAGGTACAGAGATGGAAGAAGATGGAAGGATGGCAGAGAAAGAGGGAAAACGGATGGGTGGGGAGAGAGACACTGGATGGAAGGATGCAGAGAGAAAGGGGAGAGACTGGAAGGATGTGGAGAGAGAAGGGACACTGAACAGAAAAGGGTAGAGAGATAGACACTGGTTAGAAGGAGGGAGAGAGACATTAGATGGAAGGATCAGGAAAGAGAGTAGATGGGTAGAAGGATGGGGAGAGAAAGAGGGAAGACACTGGATGGAAGGGTAGGGAGAAAGAGGTGACACTGGATGGAAGGATGCAGAAAGAAAGAGGGGAGACTATTGGAGGATGGGGAGAGAGAGGGGAGACACTGGAAGGATGGGGAGAGAAAGAGGAGAGCTGCTGCATGGAAAGGGGGAGTAGTGAAAGATTGGAGAATAAGAGGAAGAGGCATGGGGAGAACAAGGGTGAGAAAAAGATGAAAAGCCATAAGTAGATGAAGGAAATTAAAGAATGGATAGTAAGAATGAATTAAATCTGGACACAGAGAGAGGCAGAAAAATATTGAAGAAAGCAAAGAAAAAGGAGAGAAAAATGAGAAATGGCCAGGAAACCCTGGCAGAAGAGTTAAACGAAAGAAAGCAGAATCTAGAGACACAATGAGACAAAGTAAATGGCCATACAACAAAGGTAAAGAAAATAATTTTATTTTTAATTTAGGATAAAGTAATATGGTGTTAATAAAGTTGCAGAGACCAATACTTCCTTCCTTAGGTCAGGAGAGGATACCGTAACAGCATTATACTGACCTGAGGCAGGAGGTTTTGGCCTCTGAAAGCTCACTGAAAAGGATTAGTAAATTGTCTGAAATCGGATGCACTGAAAAGCAGCACTTTACCCTGTGTGACAAATGCATCTGAGTGTGACTAAATTTTGCTGGGGGGGAGGGGGGTACAGAGAAAATTTTGTGCCCACCCACTTTGGGTTCAGGCCCACCCAAAATTGGCAGTCTGGCTACGCCACTGGTTGAAGGGAGGATATTTCCCTTGATTTTCTTCTTTGTATTGTGTGCCAACTACTGACTTCTCCCTTATGTCGTGTGGTAACTTTCCTAGGATGTTCTTTGTGCCCTGAGGCGTGTCTAGCTGGCTACGTTTTGGGAAGCTCTGCTTGGCCTTGACTGTTTCCAGCTCATGAAGGAGGTTTCCCAGCTCTCGCGGCTTGTAGTTGTCTCTAGCGGATATTGCTGGGAATCCATCTAACCTGTTGAACATGTGGAGCCACTGAAGAAAACTAAATGAGGTGGACTGCAGAAAGCAACATCCCTCCAAGTTAGAAGTTCATAGGCATCATGATGGAGCTGCATTTGCTAATCTTCTACACCCAGAAATGGGTAGAAAGAGGACAGAAATAGTAATAATAGAACTGTGTAACTTGATATTCAAAGTCACAGATTCTTTTTTCTGACCAATTGCATTCCTTAAGAGTTTACATGCAAAAGGAAATCTGTACATCCCTGGATGTATGTTATGACAATGTTACTGAAATTTATTGTGTATGCAGCAGTGGCATAGCCAAGGGTGGGCTTGGGTGGGTCCAGGTCCACCCACTTTGGGCTCAGGCCCACCCAGTAGCAGCACACCTATGATGTGGCTGGCAGGGATTCTCAAGCCCCACCAGCCAAAAACTCCCAACAACTGTCCTTCCTGCATACAGTACCTTGTAAATAGTAGATCTTCGCCTGCTACATACAGTGGTGGAAATAAGTATTTGATCCCTTGCTGATTTTGTAAGTTTGCCCACTGACAAAGACATGAGCAGCCCATAATTGAAGGGTAGGTTATTGGTAACAGTGAGAGATAGCACATCACAAATTAAATCCGGAAAATCACATTGTGGAAAGTATATGAATTTATTTGCATTCTGCAGAGGGAAATAAGTATTTAATCCCTCTGGCAAACAAGACCTAATACTTGGTGGCAAAACCCTTGTTGGCAAGCACAGCGGTCAGACGTCTTCTGTAGTTGATGATGAGGTTTGCACACATGTCAGGAGGAATTTTGGTCCACTCCTCTTTGCAGATCATCTCTAAATCATTAAGAGTTCTGGGCTGTCGCTTGGCAACTCGCAGCTTCAGCTCCCTCCATAAGTTTTCAATGGGATTAAGGTCTGGTGACTGGCTAGGCCACTCCATGACCCTAATGTGCTTCTTCCTGAGCCACTCCTTTGTTGCCTTGGCTGTATGTTTTGGGTCATTGTCGTGCTGGAAGACCCAGCCACGACCCATTTTTAAGGCCCTGGCGGAGGGAAGGAGGTTGTCACTCAGAATTGTACGGTACATGGCCCCATCCATTCTCCCATTGATGCGGTGAAGTAGTCCTGTGCCCTTAGCAGAGAAACACCCCCAAAACATAACATTTCCACCTCCATGCTTGACAGTGGGGACGGTGTTCTTTGGGTCATAGGCAGCGTTTCTCTTCCTCCAAACACGGCGAGTTGAGTTCATGCCAAAGAGCTCAATTTTTGTCTCATCTGACCACAGCACCTTCTCCCAATCACTCTCGGCATCATCCAGGTGTTCACTGGCAAACTTCAGACGGGCCGTCACATGTGCCTTCCGGAGCAGGGGGACCTTGCGGGCACTGCAGGATTGCAATCCGTTATGTCGTAATGTGTTACCAATGGTTTTCGTGGTGACAGTGGTCCCAGCTGCCTTGAGATCATTGACAAGTTCCCCCCTTGTAGTTGTAGGCTGATTTCTAACCTTCCTCATGATCAAGGATACCCCACGAGGTGAGATTTTGCGTGGAGCCCCAGATCTTTGTCGATTGACAGTCATTTTGTACTTCTTCCATTTTCTTACTATGGCACCAACAGTTGTCTCCTTCTCGCCCAGCGTCTTACTGATGGTTTTGTAGCCCATTCCAGCCTTGTGCAGGTGTATGATCTTGTCCCTGACATCCTTAGACAGCTCCTTGCTCTTGGCCATTTTGTAGAGGTTAGAGTCTGACTGATTCACTGAGTCTGTGGACAGGTGTCTTTCATACAGGTGACCATTGCCGACAGCTGTCTGTCATGCAGGTAACGAGTTGATTTGGAGCATCTACCTGGTCTGTAGGGGCCAGATCTCTTACTGGTTGGTGGGGGATCAAATACTTATTTCCCTCTGCAGAATGCAAATAAATTCATATACTTTCCACAATGTGATTTTCCGGATTTAATTTGTGATGTGCTATCTCTCATTGTTACCAATAACCTACCCTTCAATTATGGGCTGCTCATGTCTTTGTCAGTGGGCAAACTTACAAAATCAGCAAGGGATCAAATACTTATTTCCACCACTGTACATACTATTCACACCGGCCCCACAGCCTTCCCTCTGATATATTCCCGCCTATGCGGAAACAGGAAGTTGCATCAGAGGGAAGACTGTGGGGCCAACATGAGCAGTGTGTATTAGTTTCTGCTCGCTGCCAGTGAAAATCTGCTATTTAAAAGGTATTCAGGGGAGGGGGATGTTTAAAAGATCATATGGCATGCAGGCGAGAGAGGGAGAGACCAAATCACTTGTGGGACAGGGCGGAGTTCTTCTGCCCACCCATCTTGGGCCCAGGCCCACCCAAAATTGGGTGTCTGGCTACGCCCCTGGTATGCAGTATATTAAAGATGCCACATTTCCTTTTCCACAATAGTAAGCAGTTAGGAAGCCGCTTCGGCTGCAGACTGAACCAACCCTGGATATTCACTGCAGGGACTTATGTGGTACCCAGCGTTGAATATCTGAGTATGGCTTCTGACCTAGAGGTTAACTGGTACCAGCCATTATTCAGACCAGTGCCCGGTTACCTCACCGCATAAACCTTCCTGTTTACTAAGCTATGCTAGTGGATGCCATGTGCTAATGCCTACACAACTCATTCACTTTGAATGGGTTGTGTCGGCATTGCCACATGGCAGCCGCTATTGCAGCTTAGTAAACTGGGGGTGGGGGGAGTTAGGACAGTTGTTTTGTTGTCCTAACTTTATATGGTTACTTAGCCAGTTAGTAAACTGAATATCACCAGTAAGGGGGAGATTCTATACATGGTGCCTAAAAGTCGACTAAACGTATTCTATAATTGGCACCAATTATAGAGTATGCTTAGTTGATATTTCAGTGCCTAAGAGGAGCATTTTCAAAGATCATTTTGAAAAAGATAGATGTCTATCTTTTGTGTTCAAAAATGTTATGGAAGTCTTGTGATTTAGACGTTTTGTGATTTGGACATCCTTTTCTTTGGTCCATTTTCGAACAAAAACGTCCAAATGCAAAATGTCCAAAATGTTTTTCTCTTTTGAAAATGAGCCTGTAAATCTGCATGCATCCATTTATACCACTGAAAATATGGCGTAAATTTCTGCACATACATTTAGGCACACTGGTCCATATTCTGTAACTAGGCATATACATTTTGGAATGCCAATGAAATGCCCATTTCCTCACCCATAGCCATGCCCCTTTTTGGCTGCACACATTAGAAGTTCAGCGCACATCATTACAGAATACTCTTAGGAAGTTGTGTGCCTAAATTCTAATCGGTGCCAATCAGTGCTCATTATTGCTTGTTAAATTAAGCATTGTTATAGAATCCGCGCCAATTTTGGTGCAATTTCTAGGTGCACTCTATAGAATCCAGGGGTAACCAGTTAAGTAGAAGTTGTGCCCACACTCTCCTACTGGCTCACCCCTAACCTAGCCGGTTAGAATTTGGCTGGTTAGTGGGTTTATTCAGCGGCACTAAACAGTTATATGCCATTGAATATCCCCGGATAGCCCTGGAAATATGATTTGAATTGCCAGGACACTTTCCTGGTTATTTAAATTGCTTTGAATATTTACCCCCTTATTTTTCACTTTGATCAACAGACTAACTGTAGATCAGAAAGAAAATGAAGGGCTATTGAACAACATCCGGGTCTCCATAGTTCACAAAGTTCAATTGAACTTACAAGAATATGGAATAATATCAGCAGGGCAGAATTTAAAATAAGTCCTCAAGATGATTTCAAGATCTTGTAGAATGCAGTTAATTGTTGCTATTCTTTGTTTGACTGGATGTTTTTGATGTAAACAGCTGTAAGCTGACATATTCTCAGTATATGTGTTATATGGCATTTTAAATAAAAATTATAATAATAGCCTTACTTGTCACTCTCCTTCTTACGTCATATAAAAATAAACAGTGAAGAAAAGGGAATAGAACTGTTGCAGAAATGGTCAGTCCTTAATGGTACAAATGCATTGCAGCTAAAAGCTATGTTTAACTGGCAGACTGTTATATCATCCAACACTTCTGTGTGAAGTGGGAGGAAGGGGTGTTTTATGTCAACTGAGCTTTGCCATGTAACTACAGTAGCAGAGTTAATGACAGGCACAAGGATGTGGATAAATGTTAACATATTGTTAACTCTCTACTGTGGGGTGAAGTGGTTGGCCTTGGATTTACATGGCTTTAAAGCACACCCAGGAGGCTGTTTCCATACCAGCTGGCAGGATTTGAAAACATATGTCACATCCTTCAGCTGTTTATCAGCACAAAGGACTTCCATCTCATAGCACTTGACCTTGTTCATTTCAAAAGTGTCAGTGCTGTTTTCAAGGAGGCACCTATTCAGCCAATATAACCATATAGATGTCTTGACGAAAGATGCACTCAGCTCTGACTACAACTGCAAACTGGATCTGTGTCTGCATAGAAAATAAAGGACAGCCCTCTAGCTAGTGTTATTAATACGATCAAAACTGGTTGCCAGTTACTACAGGAACAATACAAATCATTACAGATGCTAGACGTTTGGATTACCCAATTATGGATAAAGCTGGTTAGACTGTGCTTATTTCATTTAAAAATAACATCCACACAAAAGTTTCTCTTATGTCTGCACAGCAAATCTGTTTCGTGTCTTCAGTTATATCCTAATTCAGTAGTTTGAAAAAGCTGTTACAAGAAAAATTGAAATCCAGGCAGACAGATCAGAAATTCAGAGACTGACTGTCATTTTTTACAATAGAAGAGGAACATAATGCAGTTCTGTACCGTATCCTTTCCTTTAAGATTTTTATTTAGTGCATAATATGGTGTTTATTTTCAAAGCAAATAGATTTACAAACTTTCGTAACCCACTTTGCAAGTGCTTTGAAAATTAGCCTTCAAATACAATTTGTTCTGTAAGAGTTTAAAAAGTGCTTTAAGGTTTGAATGTTTCAGCAACTGCAGTAAGAAAACCAACACTTTATGGAATAAACTTTGTAAGTGGTGCCTAAACATTTGGCGCAAAAAAAAAAAAAAACAGCGCTCAGTGCTATTCTATAAATGGCGCTTAAAGTTAGGAACTGTTTATAGAATAGCGCTTAGGACTGGGAACTGTGAACGGCCATTTACACCAATGAAACATTGGTGTAAATCGCTGTGCCTACATTACACACAGATCTACGTTATTCTATAAGAATGTGCATAAATTGTGGGAATACCCCTGATCCACCCATGACCTTCCCATGGTCGCACCCCTTTTTGGAATCATGTGAAAAGGGTGCATTCTTTTTCAATACTTTATTCAGTTTTGTTATACTGCTACAATTGATAAGCAGAACTGAGCAGTGTAGACACTAAAACAGTAAGAAAGGACATACAGTTATCACTGATAAATAGATAAATCAATCACATTGGGAGAAGAAAGGGAATGAAACAAGAGGAAGAAGGAGAGAAAGGATGGGAGAAGAACAGAGGTGAATGATGCCATGGATCAAAGCTTGACTAAATAGCCAGGTGTTAATAGCCAATTTATTTATATATTAGGATATATTTACCGCTTTTTTGAAGGAATTCACTCAAGGTGGTGTACAGTAAGAATAAATTAAACATGAGCAGTAGGCAATTACAGCAGTAAAAGTATTCAAATAATAATACAAAGTATAGCGTGTATACTACTTACAATGTCAGCACAACACATAATAGAACATTTTAATTGACAGTGAAGGGTATAAGCAAATAAGGTGATTAATTTAAAGAAAAGTGCACATGAGGTCAGAGAAATGGTTAAATATTATCTCAGCTAGGATAAGAGTGGATAAACATGTCCTGCTGTAGTATGTGCAGTCTGTGTTACTCCTTATGTGTGTGAGTGAGACTAACAAGTTAGTTACTTCTTCCATTAAAGGCCTGGTTGAAGAGTCAAGCTTCCATCTTCTTCCTGAAGTAGAGACAGTCTTGTGGTAAGCGAAGCCTTTCAGGCAGTGCATTTCAGAGTGTGGGGGCTACTCCAGAGAAGGCTCGCTTGCGGGTATCACTGGGCTAAGGAAAGTTCAATTCAAACTTGAGAAGGGAGGCTATTCCGTAGAGTTGGAGCAGTACTATAATGTTGGGCCTGCCTTGGATTTGGGAGTGCATACTCTTCAGGAAGAATGTACAATCTATGTGAAAAGTGTGCATATTTGCAAAAAAATAAAAGCATAGTACTGAAAAAGAGTGCAGGCTCTTTGCAAATATTATGCATGCTTAATTGATAGTATGTGCTATTCACAATAGGTACACACTATATATAATAGTTATTTTTTTTCCTGTAATTTTAGACTAAAAATGACACAAAATCTCATTTCAAATGAATTCACATCCTTACTTATTGTAAAGAAAGAATAATTAATTCAAAAAGCAGCTTACACATGAGAGCAATGAAAGAGTAAGATAAAAACATGGCAGAGCAGCACATTCAAAGGGAAGGACAGAAATGACATCAGAAAAATGTTTGGCAGGCTATTGGATTTCCTATGGTGCCAGATATTCTAAATCCAAGCCTATTGACACTGTGGGGCTCATTTTCGAAACAGAAACATTTCCAAAAAGCAACACAAAGCTGCAGATGGACATTTCTCTTGCAAAAACATCCAAATAGCTGTTTTATAAACACATTTTAAAGAAGATTTTCTATGTAGTTCATCTGCAGTGCATTCAAATCACAAGGAGGCATGTCAGGGCATGCTGGATCTGGGTATTCCCACAATTTGGACGTTTTCTACAATAACAGAACAAAACTAAAAGGGCTAAAAGTTTGATGTTTTTTTAGACCTCTTTCAATCACAACTAACTCATTAAAAAGTGCCATAAATGACCACTGGAGGGATTAAGGCATGCCCTCCCTTACTCTTCCAGTAGTCACTGACCCCCTCCCACCCCCCCCAAAGACATAAAAGAAACAGCACATACCAGCCTCTATGACAGCATCAAATGTTATAGGCAGTCCTATTAGAACAGGAAGCAGGTCACTGGAGTAGCCTAGTGCACTGTGGAAAAGGGGACCCAGGCCCATATCCCACCTCTGTAACACTTGTGGTGGAAAGTGTGAGCCCTCCAAAACCCACCAAAAAACTACTATACCCATATATAGTAGACACAAACCGTTTTTAAAAAAAATTATTAGAGCGACTGGCCCCCATCCTACCCAGATTGATCGGGCGAGAACAGGTGGGTTTTGTTAGAAATCATCACTCGGTCACCAGTGTTAGACGGTTACTATTAGCCATGGCCCAGTGTCAGGAAGAACGCACACCATCCCTAATACTAAGCCTAGAAACCGAAAAGGCATTTGACAGGGTTGACTGGGAATATATGTTTCATGTTTTAGAGCACATGGGGTTTAGGGGTTGGTATAAGAGTACGATACAAACCTTATATCATCGACCTGCGGCGGCACTAGTGGTTAATGGGGTTAGAGACATGATTCACCGAGGAACCAGGCAGGGTTGTCCACTGTCCCCTATGTTATTCCGTGCTTTCTCTAGAGCCCCTGTTGAGGCACATATGTTTATCTGGGGAGGTGACAGGAGTGAGGTTAGCAAATCAACATTGTAAAGCACTGGCATATATGCAGATGACGTGCTAGTGATGATGTCTGAACCCTCACGCTCCATGGGACCATTAGTGGAGGTATTGGAGACATACGGGCTTTTCTCAGGGTTTAAGCTGAATTACAGCAAATCATAGGCCCTGTCAGTGGTGGCAGATAAGTGAATAACTGATCAGGGGACGTTCCCCTTTACATGGGCAGTGGATAAGGTAAAATACTTAGGAGTGTTGATCCCTACAGACCTAAAAAAAATTGTACAATTATAATATACAACGCCTCTTGAAGGACACGCAGAGGAACTTTCAGGCGTGGGGGTCATTGCCAATATATTGTTGAGGAGAATAGTTTTATATAATATGTTTGTGGTCCCAAGATGGCTCTATATTTTTCAGCTACTACCTCTATTTCTAAAAAGGAAAGACAAACTAAAACTGAATAAAATGTTAAGGACCTTTCTTTGGAGAGGGAAAAGAGCACGCCTCTCCCAACAAGTTTTACAAATACCAGTGGAATATGGAGGACTGGGCCTGATCAGCATGAAATACATAATAGTGGCCAGCGTGATGAGACATGTTAATGACTGGTATCGGTCCAAATCAGACTATTCAAACACAAGAATGGAATTGCAACTTTTGGGAAACACGCATTTCAGCGCCCACTTGCCATTTCAGCGCCCACTTGCATACCGCTGGTGGGGAGATACCAACTACAATGAAAGCAACAGGAATCATGACTACCGCTAAGGCGGTATGGAAGTGGGTATGTCGACTGCACAATTTTACGGCAACGGTGACACCATTTCTGACAATCTGTGATAACCCAAGGTTTCGACCGAGTGGTTTATACCCCACCTTCCGTAACAGATACACTATCCCCTAAGTGATAACACCAGAAGGAAAACTTAAATCCTTCCAAGACTTACAAACTGAATTCCACATCTCTGCCAGAGATGGGTTTCATTATGCCCAGCTGAGACATTATGTTAAAACGTTAACATGGACTGATTTAACGGAGGATATCCAGATAGAGCTCTCAACAGCTTACTTGCTAGAGGCACAGGAGAAAGTGTCCCTTTCATTTCATATACGGTCTGTGCCAGAGCCGGTGGTGGGAGGCGGGGATAGTGCTGGGCAGACTTACACGGTCTGTGCCAGAGCCGGTGGTGGGAGGCGGGGCTGGTGGTTGGGAGGGGGGGATAGTGCTGAGCAGACTTATACGGTCTGTGACAGAGCCGGTGGTGGGAGGCGGGACTGGTGGTTGGGAGGTGGGGATAGTGCTGGGCAGACTTATACGGTCTGTGCCAGAGCCGGTGGTGGGAGGCGGGGCTGGTGGTTGGGAGGCAGGGATAGTGCTGGGCAGACTTATACCGTCTGTGCCAGAGCTGGTGGTGGGAGGCGGGATTAGTGGTTGGGAGGCGGGGATAGCGCTGGGCAGACTTATATGGTCTGTGCCCAGAGCTGGTGGTGGGAGGCGGGGCTGGTGGTTGGGAGGCAGGGATAGTGCTGGGCAGACTTATACGGTCTGTGCCCAGAAGAGGACAGGTACAAATCAATGTAGGGTATACACAAAAAGTAGCACATATGAGTTTATTTTGTTGGGCAGACTGGATGGACCGTGTAGGTCTTTTTCTGCCGTCATCTACTATGTTACTATATAGTTGACACCTGCAGCCATAAAGGCTATTGTAGTGGTGTTCAATTGGGTACAGTAGGTTGCTGGTGGGATTTGGAGGACTCACCATACAAATTAAGGAAGTAAAGATGAGCTATATACCTGGGAACTTTTATGTGAAGCAGGGGTGCAGCCAGACAACAGATTTTGAGTGGGCCTAAGCAAGAAGTGGGTGGGCACCAAGTGTTTCCCCCCTTCACCACCACCCAAAAAATAGCTCAGCTGGCAGAAACGCTTCTTTCCATCTTGGCAATCTGCAGCAGGCATGCACTGAAAACTGAGCATGCGCAGGTGCCGGTATTGTGGAGAGTAGCATGGAGAGTAGATTTACCATCAGGGGGAAGTCCTCAGCTGCTGGAGCTTGGGATCCCCACCAGTTACCACTAAATATGTGATATTGTTGGGTGGGCCTGAACCCTAAGTGAGTGGGCCGTGGCCCATCCAGGCCCACCTGTGGCTACGTCACTGATGTGAAGTTCACTGCAGTGCCCCCTAAGATACCCCAATTCTCTGCTGGGATGTGTCCAGTCTACTAAGAATGCCCCCCACCCCCCCCCCACCCCCACTCAATGCATCCCAATATTTGTTTTTGTGTGTTTTTTTCCCTTGGATATGTTTTTGTTTGTAAATGGTCATAAAAGAAAAATGCACTGAGCACAAAACATCTAAAAACATCCAGGAAATGGCCACTTTTGAAACAAAAAGATAGATGTTTTTCAGGTTCAAAAATGGCCATATTTCCCACTTGAGTTTTAGATGTTTTCAGCAAAATGTCAAATGCTGAATTAAGACATCATATTGAAAATGCTCCTCCACATCAATCATTTGTCCATTCTCTCCTTATTCCAATCTCCATTAAACAGTAAAACACTTCATTGATCTCATGCTCTCAAAGACTTGTTAATGTAGCAGTATAAATGAAACAGCAAACACTTATCTGCTTCTTGCAGGATGTGATGGGGTGTATGTCCCATCACAGGAGAGTAGGCTATCAGACTGGCCCATATTTAACAGGGGAAGCCTAGGCAGCATAAAGGGCTTTAGATACCAACAAAACCCTGGACTATAAACAAGTACAGACTGCAATCCAGAACCAATTAGGACTCTCCTCCTGAGAAATACAGGAAGAAGTATACATGGAGAGAATTTCAGAAGGGAGGATGTCCAAGGGCAGTAGCACAAAATCTTATGGATTGGGCCATCGGTGGTTAGAACCTGAGTGGCAAACTGCAGGGGATCTAGTAAAGATGAATGTTTTGGAACACTTTTTAATCCACATTACCTTCCCCAGCTAAGATGTGGGTCACAAAGCAAGGACTAAAGACAATAGAGGAAGACATGACCCTGGCTAAGCATTATTTAGAAGCCAAAGGGATGGGGAATGGGAAACAGGGACATCCCTCCCCAAGGAAAGATTTTACCCCTGTAAAACCTCTATATTCATGGAAATTGTCCATGGAAGAGAAGAGGAAACCCCCAGAAGGGAAGCAAGGGGTATCTTCTGGAGATAAAGGAAAGGGTTAGTGGGAACCCCCAGGTAGTGGCCCTAATCCAGAAATCTGACCCTCTCTATGATGTTTTAATTGTGGGGAAGAAGGCCATTTTAAGAGAGACTGTACATTGATGGAATGTTCAATCTCTGGTATGAACATTGGCTCCTCCCGAATAGAAAAGGTGTTGGACCAGGCCTTAAAATGAGGAGTGATGGTGGCTGGGATGGGCCTAGTATCTCTCCTGGACATGGGTAGCAATCGGTTACTGATGTCAGGACTCCTCACCAAGAGGATAGGTACTGGAGAGAAAGAGAGGACATTTACTGGGATAGTGCAAGTCTGGAGTGTTCAAGGGGACATTAAACTGGAGCCCGCCTTTGAAACTGGAATCACCTGGGAGGGAGAAATGCAACCCTTAAAAGTAGCAGCAATAGAAAGGCTACCCTTCCCTCTAATATTATGCATGGATTGGGTGGGGTTGCAGGAAGTGTTAAACCCTAAGGAGGGTTGGGTATCCACCCAGGCAAAGGACTATCCCCTGAAGGAAGTGAAAAAGTTCCAATTAGAGGACATATTAATCTTTCCAGATCAAGGAGTGATAAGGGACCCTGGAAAGACTAGGAAACCAAAAGCTCAAAAGAGACTGGACAAATGGAAGGGGCTGGTTCCCTCAGTGCATGTAGAAGCAGTTGGAGAAGAGGTAATGAGTAAATTCCACCAGTTTCCATTAGAGCAGAGAGGGGACCCCTCACTTCAAGCTTTCTGGAAAAAAAATCAGAAGGTTCACAGGCTGAGGAGGAAAACACATACCTAATTTATAGGAAGGTTATTTTTATCTGCTCAGCTAAACTTGTGATCTCATAATCTGTGTTTCCTAACTAACTGCTTAGTGGCTAATTCTAATTGATATCTGTATTCTATGTAACAGATTTTAAAACTGCTTATTGGCTATTTGTATTTGATAGTTGATAATCTGAGAACTGGATTTAACAAGTGCTTTAAAATCGGTAGTAGTTTCTCTTGTGTTTTTTTTTCTTCTGCTTCCATAGTGTGTGGAGCCCCTCCCCTCCCCCATCTGCTTTTGTTGTAAGGTATTTGCATAGCACAGGTGGAGCTTCTCTCCACGTGGTTTTTGTCTCTGCACAGAAGCTGGACGGATTTGGGAGCTCTCAGATAAGACTATTTTCTGATTATCCCTACCTTACAGTTGTGGCTCTGGGCATTTCAATGCTGTTCTAGAGATAGGTTACAGCAAACACATTCCATAGGTCTTAAGCTTAAGCCCACCCACCCCAAGACTGACACTTCCTATATAGCTTTACCAAATATACTACGTATCATAAATTAACCCCACCCTAATTACAACCCCATCATAGTACACCTGTTCATACCCATTTCAACAAATCAAGATGACTTTTATTCTCTGTAATAATTGTGGTGCTTTAGTTTCAAGACCAAGCTTCTGGAGACTTAAAGCTTGTCCTATCTGTCTTCAGCTTGCTAGTTTAAAACAGGAGCTCAGCAAAGTAAAGCAGGAATTGAATGCACTTAAAGCAACTTCTAGGACTGCACACAATCATACTGCACAGAATCATACCAAATTCTCACCACTGCCTCAAAGGATAATACCACCTAAGAATAGATGGTTCACAGTAGGCTCAGGCAGGCTTCGTTATGTGACACAGAAGCATCAGCCCTCACAAGTTTTGCCCCTACAGAATACTTTTGCGCCACTACAGAACTGTGATGTTCCTGAAAATAAAACTGAGGCGGAAGAAAAAGAAAAAGAAAAAGCAAGGAAGGTGGAACAAAAAGATATGAAGGTACCCAAAGAGAAAAGACACCCCCAAATCACTAAAACCGAAACACATACTAGGAAATGTAGATGGAAAGCGATGACCACAAATGCTCGCAGTCTAAGCAATAAAGTTCATGACCTTCAAGCCCTGATGTTGGAGGCAGACTTGGACATAGTTGCAATCATAGAGACATGGCTCAATGGTTCCCATGAATGGGATGCAAACATACCAGGCTATAATCTTTTTAGGAAGGATAGAGAGGGGCGTAAGGGTGGAGGAGTAGCTCTGTATGTGAGAAATGATATCACAGCGACTAAATGACAGGCAACTGGGGAAAGGAAGAAGCGATATGGATCACCTTAAAAAGAGAGGATAGAACCTCTGTCCACGTGGGTGTTGTCTACAGACCTCCGACACAATTGGAGGAACTAGATAAAGATCTGATTGCTGATATTCAAAAGTTGGGGAAGAAAAGAGAGGTGCTGTTGTTGGGAGATTTCAATCTGCCGGATGTAGATTGGAAGGTTCCGTCTGCGGAATCGGAAAGAACATAGGCGGTCGGTGGCCCAACTGTTTGGGGAGGCTAAAAGGGGCGGGGTTAGGGGTGGAGCTTAAATCCATAATTGTCTGATAATACACAAAATAAATAAATAAATAAAAATAAAAGTCACAATTAATACCTTTTATTAAATTTAGATATTAGATATGTATCATATGTCAAAGAATAAAGTGGTTGCTCAAAGCATATACTAACCACAATCGCTCAACTGTAAAACACTATGCACAAATTTGTGCAAAAACACACTCAGAACCTTACTGTACCATAACACTAGGCAGACCCTAATACACCAATATACCACCCATATGGAAAATGCAGACCGTCAACAATATGAAACAAGGGATCATAATATAACAATTCTCATGTAGAGCCACAAAACACCCTTTTAGGGTGGATAGTGTTCACAATGAGCTCCTTTTATTAACGACTATATGTAGATCCTTCAAGAGGTAGTGTGTCGTGATTTAGGCTCTAAAACCCTTTCTGATGTTTTGGTGCCACCTCAGTAAGGCCAATACACAATCTCTCCACTGCAAAACACTATACACAAACTTGTGCAAAAACACACTCATAACCTTAGCAAACCATATCAGCACTAATTCCAAGGACAGGACGAGCTACAACCTTATGTGTGGAAAGGCAGCACTGTAATTACACCGGGCTCTAAAACCTAGTGAAACAAACAAAAAAACCCAAAAAGGGCTGTAAATACTACACACTAGTAGAATACTGCACCTTGATTACACATTAAAAACACACAACACAACAGATATGAAGGCAAAACTGGAAAGTTACCTCAAGAAGTCAGACTCAGCATGCAGCAATACTAGAAAAATTGAAACTTACATGTAAAATATCACAGATGCACATTTCCAAAAGCTGACATATTCCAGTTAATAAATTCTGAATAAAATACTTTTTTTTACCTTTGTTGTCTGATCATTTAGTTTTTCTATTCACTTTGGTCCCAGTGTCTTCTTTCCGTTTGATATTTTTTCTCTCACTATGTCCACCATCCTCCTGTGTCCTTATGTGTCTTTATGTGTCCTGTCTACCATCTGTAGCCCTGTCCCTATCCTTTCTCCAGTTTCAGCATCTGCCTTCAAAGTGTTCCGATCCAGCCCTTAAATTCAGCAAATTTCCCCTCCATCCATATCCAGCATTTCTCCCCTCCCCTCCATTCATGTGCATGTACTTCCTTTGTCTTTCCTACCCTCCATCCTTGTCCAACATTTCTCCTCTGTTCCCTGCCCTCCACTCCATCCATGTTCAGATTTCTCCTCTCTTCCCTCCCCTCCCCTCCATCCATCCATGTCCAGCACCTTCCCTCTTTCTCTCCTACCCTTCCATCCAGTGTCATCCCTCTTTCTCTCTGCATCCTTCTACCCATTACCCTCTCCCAATCCTTCCGTCTATTGTCTCCCTCTCCTTCCATCCATTGTCTCCCTCTATATCTCCTTCCTTCTAAACAGTTCTCTCTCTTGACCCTTTTCCATTCAGCATGTCCTCTCTATCCCCATCCTTCCAGTGTCTTTCCTCTTTCCCTCCCTACCCTTACGTCCATTGTCTTCCCTCTTTCTGCCCCCTCCTTCCAGCTTTTCCCTCTTTCTCCCTCCTTTCATTCAGCATTTCTCCGTCTGACAGCTAGGGTCTCCCCCAGTTTCTCCCCAGCAGCTTCTCTCTCCTGCCCATGTCCCCTCTTTCTCCCCCCATCTTTCCACTAATCTCTCTCTCTCTGTACCCCTCTTCCATCCAGCATCTTCTCTCTGGCTCTCCCCTGCTCTTTTCCATGGCCCCTCTTTCTCTCCCCATCTCTCTCTGGCTTTCCCCTGCTCTTTTCCATGTCCCTGGCTTTCCCCTGCTCTCTTCCATGTCCCCTTTTTCTCTCCCCATCTCTCTCTGGCTCTCCCCTGCTCTCTTCCATGTCCCCTCTTTCTCTCCCCATCTCTCTCTGGCTCTCCCCTGCACTTTTCCACTTTCTCTCTCTCTCCTCCAGTGTTCTCATGCATCTCACCTTTCTTTTCCCTCCCCTTCTTGTTTCCATCACTCTTACTCCTTTCTCCACCCCCTTTTCCCATTCCCATGCCCTGCCATTGCTTTCCTTCCTCCCTCTTCTCCTTAGATGTGGCATCTCACATCCTCCTCTCTCCACCCCCCTTTCCCTTTGGTCGGTCTGTCTGGCATCACTTCCCCCCCCCCCCCCCAGACTAGTGTGGTACCGTATTGCTCTCTCCCTCCGCTCCTGTCACGTCATCTTTCAACGAGGCTTCCTGTTCCCATAGCAGCAGCAGCAGCAATGATGTAAGCGCCGTTGCTTTCAGCCTGCTCCGGAAGCACTCTGAACAGCTTCCCGCGTAGGAGGGGCGCTGTCCAGAGAAGGCTTCCGGGGCAGGCTGAAAGCAGCGGCGCTTACATAATTGCTGCTGATGCTGCTGCTGCTACGGGAACAGGAAGCCTCGTTGAAAGACAACATGACAGGAGCGGAGGGGGAGAGCGGCACCGTACTAGTCGGGGGGACGGGGGGGGGGGGTAAAGATCGGGACCTTCGCGCACCAGTCAGGGGGGGGAGGGAGCCGGGAGGGAGATGTTCACGAGCTGCACCCGCCCCGCCCTTGCTGCACTTCTGGCTGGGGAGGCTTAGCCTCCCCAAGCCTCTTATACTGGGCGCCTATGGGAAAGAAGTAGAGAGATCATGGATGTTTTTCAATGTGCTTTGCTCAGACAAATGGTGATGGAACCCACGAGGGAGGGAGCGACGCTAGATCTGGTACTCACAAATGGGGATAATGTGTCAAATGTCCGAGTGGGTGCCCACCTGGGCAGCAGTGACCATCAAATGGTTTGGTTTGATATGACGGGTGAAGAGGAGGGTGGCCACTCAAAACTCAAACTCATTTGCGCATTAGAAGTTTGACACACTTCATTACAGAATACGCTTAGTAAGTAGTGCACCTAAATTGTAATCAGTGCCAATTAGTGCTCTTTATTGCTTTGTAAGTGCTGTTATCAGCACTCATTAGCTTGTTAAGCTTGTTAAGTTACATGCACTGTTATAGAATACATGCCGATTTCAGCGCCTCTAGGCACACAATATAGAATCTGGGGGTAAAGGAGCACAGGAAACTGTACCATACTTGTAAATCATCCTTTAAGGCCCTAGTGATCCTGATGAAATGGAGCTTCTTTTTTATTCCTTCAGTGGCTAATGCAAGCTGGCAAGAAAAAATTCAGCCTTAAGGCCTACTCTGGGTGCAATTGCTAGTGAGCATAATAGAGATTGTATCTGTTGCAGAGTTGCCTTTTTAACCTGGAAGACGCTCTTTATTTCCTCTCTCAGCTTGGTCAGTTTATCCAGTTGCAACCTGGAGACCTGACGCGCTGCATCTATTTCAGTACCTAAGAAAAATAAGAAGGGTATGAGGGACGGAATCAAGATGGTGACAAGAGCGGAAGTCGGGACTCGTAGCTCCTGAACCTATCTCAAACGCCTTGCCGAAGGGTTAATTTCTCTGACCTAGCGATGGGGAAGAGAAAGGGGAAAACAGCGGTTCCTACCTCCATGGTCCCGCAGTTAACTCCCGCCTCACGTCAGACGACTTTGGATAGTTTTAGGGTCGGGGTTCCTGGTGAGCGTATACCCACTTCGAAAGACCCGGCCCTTCAGAGGACCGAGTGCAGCATTGAGGGAGTAACGCTGAGCCCTCCCTCCCATACTGCACCTCCATGACCCGGAGGCGATTTACCACTCATGGGGTCACAACGCATGGAGGCCATGGAGTTTCCTGGACCCTCAGCGTCTGTTGAAGGAGGACCCATGGGGACTTCTACCCCAGGCAGAGAAACAGCGATGCAGGATTCCGTTCGAGAATCTGCCTCAACTGCCCAGGAGATCGGGACCGTGAGTACCGGAGGAATGAAGAAACCAGCGGTAGTTACTATGAGTATGTTATGGGACGCTATCCAGGGAGTGAATAGCACTTTGATTGCAATGAATACTTCAGTAAATAGTGAAATAAATGATTTTAAAAAATCTAACCAGATATTCTCTGAACAAATTCAAGCACAGAATGTTAAGATTTTAAAAAACCAAGGAGAAATTCAGAAATTGCATAATCTTACAGAAGCTTTAATTAAGGAAAGAGACGTCCAGGACAGAAAGCTTGAATATCTTGAAAATAATGGACGAAGAAATAATTTGAGATTTTTAAATTTCCTGAAATCCCCCTTGATAAATGCGGTGGATATGCTTAAAAGATATTTTAAGGATGTATTGGGGATTCCGGAGGAGGCATATCCGCCTATAACGAGAAACCAATACATTACAGGAAGACCTGGATTACCTAAAGATAAATCTCAAGCAGACCCTCCCGCTGAATTGAATTTGACAGAGTTCCTGGAAACTTCTCTTGAATTTATTTCTGAAAGAACAACATTATTGGTAACATTCGCGCTTGAGCTGGATCGTAATAACATTCTGCGATCATATTTCAGACATATAAATGATTTATTCATGGGATATAAGATACAAGTTTTCCCTGATATGGCACGTGCCACTCAGAGGAAAAGAAAAGAATTTTTGATGTATAAAGCTAGTCTTAAAGTTAGGGGGAACCTTTATTTTGAAATTTCCTTGTAGGTGTTGTATTACCTTTAATTTGGTTAACTACCTTTTCTTTAACCCTACGAAGTTGTTAGATTTTATTGAATCAAAAGAAAAAAGTGTTTCACCTCTGGAGGTGAACCCGTAATTAAAAGAATGCTGTTAATATTTGGCTGTGGATATATGTTTCACCCTTCCGCTGATCAGTATTATAAAAATTTTACTTATGTTGTAATTTCTCAGATCTTGATTCAAACATTGTGGACAAATGTTATAAAAAAAATTTTCCTTTAAGAATTTTGGGTAATATGTACTACCTAACAGTGTTTAATTTCCAAATTTCCGCTACATTTATGTTTTATAGATATAGATGTAAAAAATTAATAAATAAAGAATTCAAAAAAAAGAAGGGTATGAGGTCTACTGTTTTGTCTTCCACTAAAAGGATGCCGAAGTGACTAGCTTCTCTTTGGAATGTACTTAAAGCCAAAGAGCTTTCCTTTTTTCCTTTATCAATAAACAAGAAATCATTGCGATAATGAATAATGTGTGGATAACTCATTAGCTGCTCTACCATCCAACGAACAACAGTACTGAATTGGTCAAAATACCTGTAAAGTCGTACATTAAGCTTCAGTAACATGCAAATTTTACTGCAGCTTAGTAATTGGCCTCTTAGATTAACTAACATTGTACATCCTTGTTAGCTTGACTCTGAGGCATCATGTAATATTATGTGTCTGAAAACAAAATGGGGTTAGTATTGAGGACACCACTGCATTTAAGAGGCACTAAACCTACATTATATTCAGAGGTGCTAAATAGTAGTAGTACCACCTCTTTAACATTGCTTTTGACTCGTAACCACTTGTAACCACCTGCCTCCACCTACCCTCCTCCTTCCTGTACACAATAATTTATTTGATTTGCTTACTTTATTTTTTGTCTATTAGATTGTAAGCTCTTTGAGCAGGGACTGTCTTTCTTCTATGTTTGTGCAGCGCTGCATATGCCTTGTAGCGCTATAGAAATGCTAAATAGTAGTAGTAGTAGTAGTAGGTGTAAATATCATCCCTGGGACTTTTTCAAACACAATGCACTGTATGAAGATGTACTCATGAGGTCCAATTTTAGGTAGTGAAAGCAAATCAGAAACCATCGCTGTCTAGCTTGACGTGTGAACACCTTAGGCCAATCTAGATTCCCATTTATGGAGAGTTGAACCTCAGAGAACATCGGTGCACTAGACCACTTGTTATGATTCTGCCGGCTTGGCAGGGAAAAGGGGTGGACTTCATTCCTGACTGGCTGGCAGGGTCTGACTGACGTCAGGGGGTGTACTTTAGCCTGCTTCCTTCTGCCTTCCCTGCTTTGGTGTTACATTTCTTTGTGACTAGAAAGCTGGACAGTTCTTAGTCAGAACGTGCTCTGTGCTCTGGCTTTGATCTGTGTTTCTGTTCAGGGATTCCTATTCCCTGCCCTCTGTTTGTGTTAGCTGGTTTCAGCGTGTGTGTGTGTGTGTGTGTGTATGTGTGTGTTTGTGTGTGTGTGTGTGTGGAGCTGTAATCAGCTCACTGTCTCCAGCTGGGCTCTCCCTCTCTGCTTGCAGTTCTCAGTGGAAAGCCAGCCGGGTGTTTGTTCAGGGGGGTTGTGCTCCGGGGTCCGGAGCTTTCTCTCTGTTTGTTAGTTTGTTTAGTTAAGGAACTCCTTGTGCGCCTGCCTGCTGGCTCAGTAAGTTTAACCCCTTGTGTGCTGTGGCTCTGCCTCTGTGTTCTGGGTGTTCTGTCAGAGATTTCCTTTCTCTTCTGTTGTGTCTTTTCCCTGGCATTTGGTTGGGGCCTAGGTTTTCCTTTTGTTTGCTGCTCCTGTCTCTGGCTTGTGGGGGTGGGGTGGGGTATTCTTTCTCCTCTTGGCCCCGGGGGAGGGGGTCCTTTGGGCTGTTGTCTTTTCACCCACCCGCGGGTGCAGGGGGCTTCCTGTATTAGTTCCCCTGTCCTGCGCTGGTCCCCTGGGCGGGTGTGGCCACGCTCTGGTTCCTTTGTTATTCCCTTTGCCCTGTAGCTGGAGTTCAGTGCATGGCTGGCACCTTGGTGTCCCGAGGGGGGACTCCTGGGTTCTTTCACCCCCTCCTGTGTGTGTCTGGGTTCTAGTTCAGCCGTGAGGCCCGCACGAGTGGCTCTGAGCGCCTGGGTTCCTGTTCGGCCGCGAGGACCGCCTGTATGCCTATTTCCCTTTCTTCCGGATGTGCTGCGGGGGAGGGTAGGTTAGGGGTTTGAGTAGCTGGGGTGTGCAGTGGTGAGTCGGTCTCCCCTTGGCCTGGGTCGGCACTCTGCTGGCCTCGGCCAGGGCTCAAGGGCTCACAACCAACCCAACGAATTACACCACTGTCGAGAGAACAGCTAATTAGTACTTATGACAACATCATTCATGGTTTTGGTGAAAGTCTGCCAAGGTGGGGGAACACCGAGATCCCACGGAGAACAACAACAGCAACAGAGGAGTGGGAAATAGACTAGGTGTTTCAGCTGATAGCTGTGTTTCAGCTGGTAGCCTGTTTTGAAACTGTGTTCACTCGATTATTCACCATAGCATTTTTTCCAAAGGTCTTTTTAAAGACCACATTGTATCTTTTTATTACATCTATGGTCATTGACTGTTTGATGGTGTTGCACTTTATTTAAAGATTCCTGAAATATGGCACTGTGTCGAGTCTTCACCAGTATATTGTTCCACTTCGACTGAAGTGTCCTTGTTTATCTCTGGATCGCCATCTATTTCCCACTTCTCTGTTGCTGCTAACAAAATTCATGGCCCAGTAGAGTCTGCTCTAGGATATGTTAATTTTGAACGATCCCAGTGTTTTACCAGAACAGTGTGCTCCATACAATGTACCACTTGAGCTAGGAAATGTATGGTTTTTTCAGCAGTCTTATTAAGGGATTGAGTAGTATGACACAGTCCAGATTCCATCATATCGACATGGTAGAAATTAAGTTTTACTGCTCATATATTTTAACTTTCTTGTGTGATTCCGCTACTTACACAAACAGAGATACTGATACCAGCGCTTATCATAATAAGCTAACTGTGATAGTTTGATATTCACACCAATGTAATTTGAAAAAAGAAAACTATGAAAAAGCGATTTGGGATCAAACTCATTTTCTAATATAGAATCTACTTTGAATTTTTTATTAAATCGTGGTTAATGAATGGTGTCTTGTAAAAATGCCTTCAGAAATTCACACCTGAAACATTGGAGAGAAAACAGAAATAACATTAATGAAGAAAAGGACCAACTACTGTTCCAAGTTATCAATGGTACATGATGTGCATCCTATGCCTGGCTGTCCTTTTTCCTATGCAAGTGCTGTAGCAGTAGGAAGCCACACAGGTGACATGCAAGGCAGCCAATAGTTCCTGTCACAGTAGCAGCAGCAGCAAGTGCACTGTAAAGATTCAACATGGAACCTGCAAGACCTCATGCCAGTGGTTCCCAAATCTGGTCCTGGAGGCACCTCAGCCAGTTGGGTTTTCAGGATATCCACAATGAATATTCATGAGAGAAATTTGCATGCAGTTGAGGCAGTGCATGCAAATCTCTCTCATGAATATTCATTATGAATATCCTGAAACCCTAACTGGCTGAGGTGCCTCTAGGACCAGGTTTGGGCACCAGTGCCTCATGCTCTGGACAGCCTCTACTGTGCTTCTCCCCCACATGAGCGAGGAGAGGGAGGAACAATATAGGAGCTGTCCAGAACATAAGGGATTACAGGCCCAACCAGAACAGTCAATTTACCCAGTTCAAGAAGAAAGACTTTTGGGCTAATCCTATTTTTAAAGCTGCATTCCAGAACAGTGTGAGATTTGCAATCTCTGATTGTATCCATTGAAACCAACGTTGTAGCTTGTGAAGACGAGGCTTCTCCTTCTACTCTCCAGCAGGCCTCACTGGCCTGTGGCCCCTGAACAGGACTCTGGCCGGTCTTTTCCCCAGCACCCTGAACACACCAACCTTCAGGATCCTAGGTCCCTTGTTCACTCAGGGTGACGTTGTTCTTAATATGCAAATTAGATGTAGATTAGACAGGTCTCAAAACAGCATATTCATCAGGCAGCTCTTTATTCCAGCTCCCTGGGCACACTTCTTCCAGCTTAAACACTTTCACAGGTCTTCCCACTGAGCCTCCCACACACAGACACCTGGGCTCAGTACTAACAGCCTTCTGTCCTGGACAAGATGTTTTCCCCTCACCAGGAGTATACAGCTCTGTCCCCCAGCCCCTGGCTGCTAGCTCATTGTTCTTAATACACAGTTCTATCCACAACAGACTAACAAAAGTCCCCAGAGTCCAGCCAGTACCTTCAAAGGGGGATATTCTTCTTTCAGCTACCAGGTCTCCAGCTCCTCTCTCTTCTCTTTCCTTTCACAAACTCAGGTAGGTATAAGGAGGTTGATTAGCTTATCCACCCCTTTAGGCTCTTCCCCCTAATTCCAGACAGGACCCAGCCCATAGCCACAAACACCTGTTTCCAGCCCAGGACTCTCTTTGGTTCTAGCAACCTCCACCTGGACATTCTCCTACTGGCTCCCTTTAGTGACTCATTCTGAGCATTTTCTGGGGCATTTCCCCCCATTTCTATGGAAACAGCACCCTCTAGTGGCCTACCCAGGACAGGACCGCCCTTTATTCTTCACAAGATCCTATAATGCATCAGGATGAGATTGTCAGAAATCCAGAACTGGCCTAACATCTCCCGCCTGGGTCTGGTTTACTTGGAAACTTTGCCCAGCACCGAATCTTTACAATATGTTTACTGCTGCTCTGGGTCTGGGCTCTGTAAGAAGACAGTGGTGCCATTCTAGTCTGAGGCATGACAATGATGGCAAAGCTCTAGCACTTAATGCCAAAGGCAGTGGCCTTTGTTGCCTATACTGAAATCTGGGTCTGGCTGACTTCAGAAGAGGAGCAATTTTGCTTGCCACGGACACTATAATTTGCCGTCGGTATTAATGTGGCAACAGTACGCTATCAGTTTATAATGTATTGATAACATTGATTGATCTCCTGTCTGCCCAGTACATAAAGTGATGCTTTTTAATAGGACTGCAATTTGAATGGAAGGAATGGTGTCATGTCATACCCAGCTTAGACTCATCTATCAATTCATTTTTGTCCATCTATATTATGAGGAAAATTATTTAGTTATTAAGTTATTTATTGGGATTTATTAACTGCCTTTATGAACAGATTTACCCAAGGTGGTGTACACTGGTCCAGTTTAACATAAAACTTACAATATTGTTAACATTTTAACTATAGTAAAATCACAAAATATAAAAATGAATACAATAAGAGGGGAATTTTCGATATGACATTTAAATCCAGTTTTGGACGTTTTGCTCAAAATGTCCCAAAGTCAAATAGCAAATGCATCAATTTTCCAAACAGAAGAAATATTTATTGTTTTGTTTTAAAAATGACCATTTGCTAGATGTCTTTGTGCTCAATGCATTTTTTCATCCATTTTTGAAAAAAACCCAAAATCAAGCCATTGGGATATAGTAGGAGTCAGCAGTCATAGCAGACTGAACACACAGGACCTCACACAAAAGCTCCCAGGTACACATCTTACCGTTACCCCCTTATATTGCATTACTCACCAATTTTAAAGTTTTCAGCCTGCCTGCTGATACAGCACCAGTTTTCTTTCCTAATTCTATAAACTACTCAGCCGTGCCTTTATTCACTGTTGTCTTTTAATTATACTTTCTTGTTAACCTTTTCTACATTCAGATTTATAGATTGTGACTGGCACAATACATTAATTAAAGCATGTAATTTATGACACTTGAGCTTAAAATTAATAAGTAACTTAACAATTATATGGTTTGCCTAATTGTTCTTTGGTAGCATAAAGACTGACACTCACTGTAACACTGAAAGCTAAAAACACTCATTAAAAGACTATAGAGCTGAGAGAAATCTTAAGTGAATCCAAAGCAAACATCCCTGTTGCTCAAAGCTATTGTGCAAAAATCGTATTTGGTTCTGTTGTGACATTTTCTTTTATTAAGAAAAAAAAAGTATGTGAACATTCAGGTCCATTTCCAAATTCAACTAAAAAAAAAAGCCTTTTGATTATTTATATAGTTTACTTGTTCGCAGTATTAAGTTCATGCTTCACCAAAGCTGGAAATGAATGATGTTGTGCCAGGGAGTCTGCACATCAGGGCTGGTGGAAGAGTATTAGAAACCCTAAAGGAACCTTCAGCCTTGCACCAGCTCTCAAATATTGTTCATGCTTATAGGCCTTTTTCTGAGGTTTTCATAATTAAACTCAACAATCGGGACTCTTCCAGTATCATACATCCCAGAATCCTGCAAAAATGCATAGATGGGTGTCACATTTTTAAAGGGCTTCTTTTACAAAGCTGCACTTGCAATTCCCATCTGGCAAATGAGAGGAAGCCTATAGGAATTGAATGGGCTTCCTCTCATTTGCCACACTGAGAATCGGTAGTGCGGCTTTGTAAAAGAGGCCCAAAGTGTGTTAAGTATGTACATATATACTGAGGACAATTTTATACTAGATCCCCTACTTATCTATCTGACCTCCTTATTCACTACCATTCCAATTATACCACTTCATCCCGGAATCCCAAATAATTGGTCATGCCTCTCCCTTTCTGACATTGCCTTGACATTGCTAGGTATTCTGCCTTCTTTTTCTTCAGACCTCTAGAGTGAAATTTGTTACCCCACCATCTGGAGAGAGAATCACATCATGTTCACTTTAAAGCGGCCTAACAAACCCACATTTTCTTTCTGGTGCACGATAATGGATAGTTTCTGCAGTGCTGGGTCCCTCTGTCCTCTTTCCTGTCCATTGATTGTAGGTCTCCTTTAACATTCTTTAATTGTAACCCATTTAGTTTGCCTTATTAGGGCTGAAAGGTGGTATAAAAATAAATAAAATTGTCTGTGCTCTTCACTTCTGGTGTTAACTTGCCTGGTGACAAGCAAGCATTCAGCAATTCAAGGTCAACCAATTGGGGTAAGGAAAAAAAAGCATTTTTCCTGGTACTCAGAGGATTGTCACACATGATTGTTTGTTGCACATGTGGTACATTTGGTGTGCGCATTTAAGGTGTCACTTATTTTGAGTGACTTTTGACTGTAAAAGGTCAGTGAGTAGAAATGGCAGCAGACAAGGTTCTTAGCTTATAGTTTAGTTTATGTTTTATTAAAACTTGCTATACTGCCCAACTGACTCGCAGATCAGGGCAGTTTACAGTCTAAAATGAAACAGTTTAAAATAAATGAAAATGAAAAGAACTACAATATATAGAAAAGACAGGTTTTTACATTCAACAAGAAAAACATATGCCCAGTTTGCAAAAGAAAGAAATCAAAAGAAATTAGTGGAGCGAATGGTGGGAATCACACAGCATACCACACCCCATGACCTAGAGCTAAATTAATTTAAATGCTTGTTCAAATAAAGTGGTTTTTAAAGCTTTTTTTTTTTTTTAACATTTTTTCAAAGATGATTCTGATCGGATGCCAAGTGAGAGAAAATTCCATTGGAAAGGGGCCTGAAAATAACATGCTTGATGGTGAGTAAATTCCAGTTCTTCTTATCTGATTACAAGTTGCCTCTCTGGATTTAACAATTCAAAACTGATCAGGTAGGCAATGATGAAAATGATCCCATTTCCAGGATAAGTTATGTACCTACTTTCAGAATATAAAAAGTATGGTACTGATATTGCCCCAGGTACAAAAACTTAGGTTGCGAGCCCTCTAGGGAAAGAGAAAGTACCTGATACATGATAATCTGAGCACAGTATTTGTTTCAATTACAGACTAATACCCCTGATACTATGATTTGGTTGAATGGTTCCTGATGAAGCCCTGTTGTGGGTGAAACGAATCGGGCCCCATTGAAAGAGAAAGAAAATCAGCAGTTATGCTGTGGGGTAGTCAAGCCAGCATTCATTGAGCTAAGTGAAAGTAGACCATGCTGTTACTTGAAATGTTTTTGACTCCGTTATTTTAAGAATAAAGTTTAAGTATCAGCAGTTTAAATAAAATAAACAGAGAATATATACCCCATGAAAGAAATCAGATCACGGACACAAAATCTTTCTTAGATAATAGTGTCTTATTGACTAGACCTTGGCGGGAGCCTTGGTTTCTGAGGGTATTTCCCATTTTTGTCATATTCACTCTACACAACCTGTTGGATTGTGTCAGGCTGTTATTTAGTCTACACTGTAGCACATCCCAAAGTAGTCCAATTTTTGCTGCATTAGACGTGCATTAGGGCCTAAAACAGCTTAGCAAAAGGCCCCTTTGTTAACCATTTAAAAAATATAGGGGTTCTTTTACAAAGGCGTGGTAAAAAGTGGACTGTGGTAGTGTGGGCACGTCTTTTTGGCACATGCTGGGCCACTTTTTACCGTGGCTGGGGAAAAGGCCATTTTTAATGGGTCAGGAAATGAGTGTGTGCATTAAAACTAGAATGTGCCTACTTACAGCCTGAGCCCTTTCCGTTAAAATGTAAGAAATAATATATATTTTGATTCTATTCTCCACCAATTACCTATAAGGTAATAAAATTTACATTTGTAAGAAAAAGGGGGAATTAGATATTATACTGTAAGGTTTAAGGACATGTGCTCGGAACATAAAAGACCATATATTCAACTTTAAAAAGGTTTATTTACAATACAGGTAATGTAATAATGTTACAAGCGAGAGGCAGTCTTAAGAATCACAAGTGGAAATGTGCTTTATCAAGATATCAAGTCTGAATTATAAATTATGCTGGATATGATAATTCACTTTGATAGAGTCTGGTAGCTGGTTGGAGTGATGAAGGAAATCCTTTCTGCTGAAGAAGTCTTTTGTTGTAAAGTTGTGGTTGTTGCCTAGAGAATTCTTGTCAGGGTGTGTGTGTAGTTGAGCAGAGAGAAACAGGTCCCAAGAGCAGCAGATCCCAAGAGAGAGAGCTCACAAGAGGGCTGGGCATTTTATATTTTCTTGCTGGACCCTAGGCTGAAGTCAGGAGGGGTGTACTCGATCCAATGAAAACTCAGGGATAGCTGAAAACTGGTTTCATCTAGTTTTGAGATGGGGCATGGTAACTGGTCCCATGTTTTATGACATCATAAGACTTCCTGTCTGGACCTCTGTGGCAGATACACATCCATAAGGCATCTGACAGGATTACAAGAGTCTGTCTGAGGGGCTTCTTTTGTCAGATAGATAGGCTTTTCAAACTGAGTTTGTTTGAGAATAGGTGGAGTTTAGTCTCTGTCTTTTGTTAACTGTTATCAGTAGTTTCCAAGGGGGAAGGGGGAGATGAAAGCCAGACCAGTTGATCTGATTCTGTCCCAATAAATCTTTGCAGCTGCATCTTTTATTCATATACATTTGTATCTGATCCAGCAAAATCAATAATTCTGACAATTAACTTATCATGCTACATATCATATCATGCTACACCGCCATCCAATGACCTAGCAATAGGGGCTTATGCGCTACCTGCACAGTAACCATGCAGTTCGTATCAACGTGGCCATGTTGCCAATTACTGCTGGGACCGCTCCCGTGGTAGAAAATAGAAAAATATTTTCTACTGCAGGATTTGGCACGCATCAAACTCAGAATTACCGCCGGGTGCACGGGCTACCCCGATGATAGTGCTGATTTAGCATAAGCTACTAGCATCTTCCCCTTCCAGCTGTTACCACTGCTACTATCTCCTCCCATGCCAGCCCAAGCTTATCAGAGTGGGAGTAGATAGAGATAGGTGGGGCAGCAGCAGTGAAATGGCCAGGGGAAGACTCTATTACATTCTAAAGCTGTGCCACTTGTCCCTCAAATTCTGTTGCCCAAGGCAGATGCCTAGTCTGTTTAATGGTAGACCAGCCCTGAGTACACTGAAAGTTAGTAGTATTTATTGGCACATTCTATTATCATATTTAGAAACAGTGAATAGGTTACATTAAAAAAAAAAATGGGCAGAATTGAAAAACACAAGTGAGGCAATCTGAACATTTTTAAAAAGTAAAATAAAATTGAAGGAATGTAGTCCTAGAATGGGTATCTAACCTCCCTTTTATGCATGATTCAAAGATGACCCAAAATACATCATCAGCCTTGAAAATAAAAAAATCATACATAAACATCTGCAGTCAAGCATATATGAAAATATAGAGAAAACCTAAATGAATAAATGCTACACAAATAAATTAAAATATTACATATCCTCTAAAACAGTGCTTCTCTAGCCAGTCCTCAGGGTACTCCCATCTAGTAAGGTTTTCAGGATATCCACAATGAATATACATGAGATTTGCATGCCCACGACCTCCATTGTATGCAAATCTTTCTCATGCATATACATTGTGGATATCCATGGACTAAATTGAGAAGCACTGCTATAAAAATCCAGTTTGGAAGTCTCCCACCAGGGGCATGGACAGACATGACATTTTTAGTGAGGCCCAGAGTTAATATAGGGGGGGGGGGGGGGGGGGCCACTAGCGTTGATATAGGAAGAGTGGCCTAGTGGTTAGGGTGGTGGACTTTGGTCCTGAGGAACTGAGTTCAATTCCCACTTCAGGCACAGGCAGCTCCTTGTGACTCTGGGCAAGTCACTTAATCTCTATTGCCCCATGTAAGCTGCATTGAGCCTGCCATGAGTGGGAAAGCGTAGGGTACAAATGTAACAAAAATATATATATATATAGGTGTGAGTAATGCTTGGTATACTCCTAAATAATGACTTAGAGGTCACTTGGTAACAGATTTCTAAGTAAACAGTCCATTCAACATAAACCGCATTTACACTTATGGAAACTTCAGAAGCACTGACATTTTTAAATAATGTTATATTATCCCATAACTTAAAACTTTGTCATTATAGTAGACTTGATTCTGGTAACCTCTCAACACACATTACAGTATCCTGCAAAACAATTACTGCAGTGGAACAGATTCCTCTAATTTGCTTTATAACAAATATTACACCCTCCCCCTTCCCTTAGCACCAATACCAACGAAACCTGAATATAGGGACATAGATAAAATCCAGGTACCCCAAATCCATTAGATCCAGTCTATATCGCCTTAAATCAGTCTTCAATAAAGGATCAGGCTTTTAAACCAGTCAGCCATATCCACGGATCCTCTGTTGCTTTGGCAAGGCCCTCCTATGCCCCAGCTTATCCTGGCCAGGAATCTTGGCATTTTGTTTTCTTCGCATTAAAGGTGTTTCTGTAAGTCTCCTCCATAATTGACTTTATTGCTAAGACTCAACCTGCTTGGGGATGTTCATTCAGAGGCAGCCCAAAGCAAGATCCAGAGACCTCCAGATCCATCTTTAATGTGAAGAAAATAAAATCTTTATATTCCTGAGCAGGAAAAGCCAATGCAAAGCAGGCTATGGCAGCAGAGGGTGCAGGGATATGGTTGAGCAGAAAACTGGGAAGAAGCCAGATCATCCGGATTTAAGGTGTTATAGGTTGGATCAGATGGATCCAGATGTGGCTTTTACCCAGCACCTAAATACAGCACCCAACAGCAGAGGGAGTGTACTCCAGAGCCCTGAACGGGCACACATGTTCAGTAAGAAGCCAAACAAAGGTAGCTGAAAGATACAGAAATTATTCCATAGCCCAGTGTGATGAAACAGCAGGTTTTCAGGCCTGTGAATTGTAAATAAATAATGTCTTAAAAATGTATTTCTTCTAAGTGGCCAGCAAATGGCACTTGTTTTCAGTTTAAAATTGTTGCAGGAAAGATTACTTTTTCTTCCAATTTAAGAGGGGAGCATGCAGTATCATTGGCCAGATACTTTCAAAGATTGGTGCTCTGGGCTCTGATTGGTTCTGGACTTCAAATCTACTACTACTACTACTACTACTTAGCATTTCTATAGCGCTGCCAGGGTTACGCAGCGCTGTACAAGTTTAAACATGGGGAAGGACAGTCCCTGCTCAAGAGAGCTTACAATCTAAAGGTAAAAACTATGTAGTCAGTGTAGGTATCAGGAATGGGAAGGTGGTTAGGCACCAAAAGCAAGGGAGAAGAGATGGGCCTTGAGTAAGGACTTGAAAATGGGCAGGGAGGCCTGGAGGTACTAGATCTTTCTTTAATCTTAGTGTGGGGTACAGAGGAGAAACATCTCTGTCCTGAGATCCTGTTCAAGGCTTATGAACAGTTAAGTTCCTGAACTCCCCAGGTGCTACCCAGGTAGTAATAAGTGTTAGATAGTTTTAATGTTGATCCTTGTTTTGGTTATCTGTTATTGCTTGCTGTACTTTTCCATCTGATTTTTTAAATGTTCATTGTTCAACTTTTTCATAATAAACCTATAGTTTATTAGTTCTGCTGTTCTGGGACTGACTAAGGATCCTGGTTTTTGGGGGTTTTTTTTGGTCTGTGGGTGCTTTCTAGGAACTGTGGGACCCCCTGGAGTGTGGTCCTAGAAATCATCAGGGAACAACCTGAGAGACTAGTCAGAGGCTCTTCAGCTATGTTGGCTCTCAATGGTAGCTTTACAGGTTCTTACAGCAATACAACTCCAGCCTCTGATGCTCCCAATGATGCTGGAAACTGCCCCGTGGCCCAGGCGTGCGCGTGCTTGCTTCTACCTACCAGCACCACATGACTCAGTGACTCAACATGGTGCCGGTAGGCAGGATCCAGCATGTCTGGGCCATAGAGGCAAACGCCAGCATCATTGGAAGCAATCAAACGCACATCGGCAAAGAGAAGGCAGCAAACTGCTACACACAGAAGTAAGAGAGAGGGTTTGGGGGGGCCTGAGCCCTGAGGCCCCCGTTTAATTATGTCACTGGTCTACCTATTTCATGCACTCATAAAAAGATCTGTGTATGTTAAACTTGCTCACAAATGATTACAAAAAATAACTTCAGACGTGGAGGGGCATAATTGAAAGGGCGTCCAACTACGCAATAGGACGTCCTTACGATAACATCCAAAATCAGGCATGTATAATCGGAAAATAGTATGGGCATTTTTCGATAATCAATTATCCCTGTAGCAAAACCACCAAATGAGGAGCGCTTAAGCGTAACTAAATTGGGCGCCCTAACACGTTTGATTATCGCAGGTGCAAATGCCCAAATCAGAAAGTGTGTAAAAGAATGTACATAGGTGTCCCGCAAGTACAGTACATGCTGTTCTGGACATCCAGGTACGGGAAAATATGAGGAACGTTTATACGCGTCAAGTACAGAAAGATCATGCTGCTCCACCGAATATTCCTCATATGTGCCCTTTCTGGATATCCGGAACTGCATGCAGCTATATGCATATTGTGTATATGTGAAAAGGGTCGGGTGCTTCCTACTCACCTATATAAGGCAAGTTCCGCACGCATAACAACCAGGCATGCACGTCAAAGACGTCTATGCTTACGACGGCGTCCACGTGCTGATAGGGCCATATATGGGATGGTCATCCATATGCGGAGCTGTGCACGAAACGACGTCCGTCATGCAAGGACGTCTATATAAGGCACATGCTTTCCAACACCTGAAAAAATGGTGCACCGACGTGAGCCAAACTTCGGCCACGAAGAAAGCCTGCTGCTGGTGCGGCTATGCCTGAGGCACCGGCATCGGCTATTTATCAGCCACCACCACCTGCCCCCCAGGCTACAGGCTATGAGAGCCTGGTCCCGCATTAGGGACAGGCTTGAAAGGTAAGTGTTTGGCCCACACCCCCCCCCCCCTGTACCTACACATCTAACAGCTCCGTCATCAATGTAACCAGTAACTGGAGTGTGCATGCATGGATAATGAGTACTATGGGTACATACACAATCACTAATAAAATATATGTTCTTGAAAGGACGACCATTCCCATATCCTTACAATAATGTATTTCCTTATTTAATTATTTGTTGCCTGCGAACCCCACATTTTCCCACCCCTCTTTGCAGGCTCTATGTGGCTTACAACACATCGGAATAGTGGAAACATTATACCAATTAAACGTATACTATACTTGATAACAGGGTAATGCTAACACATATAAAGTAGTTTTACAAGCATAAATTATAATGCATACAAACAGTACTTTCTGGCCTCATGGCCACCTCTATGGCATCATCTGCATAGGAGCCAACTCGGTGGCTGCTGTGGGTGCTTCAGCACCCCCAATATAGAATAAATGCCTTGTATGGATTCAGGGAGGGGTGATCTCCACTGGGGGTAGCACCCCCAAAAACTGTACAAAGGTGGCTTCTATGAATCTGGACCAATGGAGGTGATTCCCCCCCCCCCCCAACAGTGTTGACCCTGTCTCTGCTATTTGAATAACAAATGAATGTGTGTGCAGAGGGCAAGAAGGACCATCCCCTCACTCCTGCTCTACAAACTTATATCTTACAGACGCTTCGGTGTTCACCGGGACCTGGAGTCCCTACGGCGGAGGTTCCACCATGTGAGGCGGGAGAGGCCCGAGCTCATCCGGGCAGTGTGATGGCACCTCAGGGCTCGCCGTAAGTATTCAAAAACAGGACACCTGTACTGATTTGTAAATATATTTATTGATTAATGCAAATGTCCTGTACAATATGTGGCTAATAGCCAACTAATAAGTAATAACATATTTATTGGTGCCAGATCAAGGATGCAGGTTGCAGGTGCCCTCTCATGACTGTGGCTGCAACTTCCAACGACCATCCCCCCCCCCCCCCCAGATGAATGAGATGACATGCCTCACTTTAGTCTCCCCCTATCTGGGGTGGGTGGATAGTGTGTCTTGGTAGACCTGCCTGAGGCCCTACTTTTACTGGATGTCATGGCCTCCTTCACATAAAAGTAATGTGCTAAACACCCTTCCCACCGCCCCCCCCCCTTAAAAACAACAAAAACACGTCACCAAATCCTCGTCGCATCTCACAATGTAAACATGCTGGTCCCCAATGAGTGTGATCTGCCAACATGTCCTGTGTGTTTTTTGTCAGTGCAGATTCCAGGGTTCCCTGTCATGTCATCTGATGCATCTCAGTCCCCCATGGGTATAGGCCACGCCTCCTCACACCTTCCCCCATCCCCTGGCTCAGGTCACCCAGCTACAGCACTATGCAAGCCATGTTGCATGTGCTCATCTCATCCATACTCTGTTTACATACACAGGGCTCCATCACCAGCAGGAGGAGCAGGCAGATGAGGAGGGCCACCTGCAGGAGGAGGAGCCAGGCCAGGAGGAGGAGGAGGAGGAGGAGGCAGGCCAGGAGGGGCACCTGGATGAGGAGGAGGAGGAGCAGCCAGGCCAGGAGGCGGCCCACCAGGAGGAGGAGGAGGAGGGGTCCTCATCATTGATGAGGACATTCACGAGGACCCCTCCCCACCTGCAGCTCCGTCTGAGGCATCTCCCTCCCCTCGGCCATCTACATCCCCTGAGGCACCTCCATCGTCTCAGGCAGCGCCATCGCCTGGGCCACCTCCATCCCCTGGGCCATCATCCGTGTCCCCTGGGCCACCTCCAGTCCTTGGCCCTGCCACTGCTGTGCGGCTCCTACAGCAGCTTGTAGATGGCCAGAACCAGGTGCTGCAGCACCTGGTAGATGGCCAGAACCAGGTGCTGCAGGAGCTAAGACTCATACGGCAGGGTAATGAGCAGCTGTAGGGCCCACTCAGGGTGGTGCTGCTGCTGCTCATTACCCTGCTGCAAAGGGCCTTGAGTAGAGGCCGTGGCCACCCGTCCTAGACGGGGGAGGGGGAGGGGAGGGGTGACAGGGTGTATTTTGGGGGGGTTGTTGGGTGGGTGGGTGGGTTGTTTGTTTGTATGTTGGGGGGGAGGAAATGTTGGAGGGGGGTTGGGGGGATATGTAGGGGTGTTGGGGAATTTTTGTGGGGGTTTGGGGGGAGTTTTGTGGGGGGATGGAATTTGTAGGGGTGGGTGTGGGGGGAATATGTTGGGGTCTGTACATAAAGATTATTTTTCACATTTTAACTAACAGTGTTTGCGTTGCGCATTACATATAACCACATGGTGCTGTTGATGTGAGAGGAGGCAGCAATATGCATTGCATGAAATGTGAAGTGTGAATGAGAAAGCTGATGCATGTCTGTGATAATGGTGTCCATACAGAAGCCCACCTGTTCATTCCAACCTCAATGGCCCTATGTGCAGGGGGTTGGGGCGCGGAGGCTTGATGGCTATTTACTGTTGAGGGACACAAATGGCCATCCAGCCTCTCTCCCTCCCCCTTACCATACAGCCCCACAGCACAGTGTTATTAATAATAGATTTGTTGTCTAGCACTTGTGATCTGCCAAGTACACTCTTGCACATAACCCTAGGTAGCATATACATGATGTGCCTCAGTGTGATCACCAGACACCCTTACCCACAAGCATACCAAATTGGTGGTGGGGGGGCCCACCAAGGACCTACAAACAGCTGCCTCATCTTTTCACATTCTACGCATCTGCAATGGTATATAGTGCTGAGGAGAAAAGGGAAAACAATGGCAAAACCATTAGACGGAGGCTTACTGCATCACAGTTGCAATATAATACAAGAGTTACAGAAGGGCACAAATAAATATGGTGTTCACTCACACCTTTTTAAAGTAGGAGGTCAAGGTGACCTACATTCCAGGTCTTTCCCTGTCCCAGGAGGACTGTAAGTTTGTACCTGAGCCAATGGAGGGTTAAGTGGCTTGCTCTACATCACAAGGAGCAAGAGTGGGAATTGAACTGGCAACCTTGGGATTACAAGGCTGGTGATCTAACCACTAGGTCACAGCAGCCATCAGGTTATAGCTACCTGCAGGTAATTTGGGTTTGGACCTGTAACCACAAACTCTCTCCCTCACCATGTCTTAAGGGCTCAGTAGGCACTACCTGTGGCCACCTTGAAACTAGTTTACAGCCTACATGCTAGAAATGTTGTTGTTCTAGAACTATGGAGGTTTGTAGGACTGTGTGTGTTCAATACTGTGCTAAAAACATGATTTGCCTATATAGTTCCCCCTCCCTCTCCTATCAAAAGTGAGAATGGGTGGCCATTTTATAAATGGGGACTGGGGTTCAGCACACAAACAAAGGATTGAACCTACCGGGAACCAATACAGCAGCTGCACCAGCTGGCCCACAGCATTGAGGACCTGGCAGAACTACACAGTATGGGGCTGATGGCCTCCAACCAGTGCATAGGAACCTGCAGAAAAGAAAGCTAAGACATGACTGCAGACTACATACAGTGAATACACACTCCTTGAAAATGAGCAGAAAGAGAAGAGGTGGCAGAGAAATAAGAGCTTACCATGAACGTCTGTTTCTATCTTCTGGAACATTAGCTGGACATCTGCCTCAGTGAAATGACCCTTACCGAGGGAGGGGTGCCTGATTTGGAGCGATTGTAGCAATTTCTTAGCTCCCACAGACTGCCTGCTACAACCAGGCACAGAGAATGGGAGACAGGAAGAGGCCCAAAGGATGGATACGGAAGCGTTGTGGGCTGAGGGCAACCACAAATAACAACCCCCCAAAATACACAGGTGTCCCGAAGCATACCTTGACAAACACAAACCTTAATATAAATGTGGGTAACATGTGAGAACTCACGTGAATCAGAACTGCCAGCACATAAAATGGCGCTTTAAATGGCAGTCAAGAAGGGGAAGGCAGGTGGAGACGCCCATAGTTATCTACCCATAATCAAAATCAGGAGCTCCAAATCGCTATCTCAGCTGGGCACGTTTAGCAATTATATGTATAATCGAAATTACAGCGTCCATATCAGACACGCCTATCCCCCGTCCAAAATGGGCATTCCTGCTGACGATATAAACGCCCACTCCATATTTTCGAAACCCCATTGGTACAATGCCGCCACGCCAGCCCCCAACCCGGAAGGGTAATTTCTCAGATGCCGAGATGGAGCTCCTGGTGCAGGAGATACAGCAACGGCACACCAACTTGTTTGCTCCCACAGGGCAGAGACTGGCTGCGACCACCAAGCAGCGGGAATGGGAGGCGGTCCGTGACAGGGTGAATGCGGTCTTCCACTCTGCAAGGGACGTGGAGGACTGTAAGCGCAAGTGGCGCAAGCTGAGGAGGGATGTGAGGAGGAAGGCTGGGGCCAATCCCACAGCACATGACACAGCCAACCTCACCCCCATGGAGCTGATGGTCTACGCCCTGCTACCCCAAGAGGGCATCCACGGGATCAGGTCCCTTGACACCTCGGCAGTGGCGTTCATAGGGGGGCTGGCACCCAGTGCGGATCGCCGATTCACCCCGCCCCACGGGTGCAGCGCCCCCCCCCCCCGATGCAGCGCGGACCCCCCCACCGGCGAAAGGACACCCCCACGAAGGAACCCCCCCGCCGGGTGCATGCCGCCAGGGGGGTGCCGCGCGCGCCTGTCTTCTGTTGTACCATGCTTCTTCTCTGCCCCGGAACAGGAAGTAACCTGTTCCGGGGCAGAGAAGAAGCATGGAACAACGGAGGGCAGGCGTGTGCAGCACCCCCCCCCCCCCCCGGCGGTGTGCCCCCGGGGCGGACCGCCCCCTCCGCCCCCCCCCCCATAGGAACGCCACTGCACCTCGGCCCAGCCTGAGGCCTCAGATAGGTTGTCTATTATGATGTTGGGATATCCGTTGTGCTGCACTACACTGTGTTATACAAGTTGGGACCAGGGGGAGGAGGGAGGTGGGGGAGGAGTATGTGGAATAAACGCCCACCTTTATGATGGTGTCTCACCTCCTACCCCCTACTCACTTGCTCTGTACCCTTACTCTCTATTCCTACCGTAGTCATTGGCTTCCCTCTTACTTGTCCTGTGTGTGCAGCTTCATTACAGTGTAAGGTGTCTGAGTAGTGGTAGTATTAATGTGTGTCATAAGAGCAGACTCAATAGGTGTTTGAGCACCCCCAATATTGAGGAAATATCATGTAAATGTCCAGGGAGGGCTTAATTGCACTGGGCTTAGCGTCCCCAATAATACTTTACACTTGGCTCCTATCCTATGGGTGTGCGTAGGTTATTACTCTACTCTGTGGCACAACTTTGGGCCTCTTCCTTCCCTACTCCCTCCTATTTTCCCATCATGACCAAACTGTGCCTATTTCCTTCTGTCACCTTTGTGCTCTAGTTAGTGTGGGCCACATGCATGCAACTTAAGGAGCCTGTAATCAGGGTCATAAAGCAGTTTTAGGCAGTGTACCAAGTCAGTAGTAACACAAGACACGCTCAAATGTCCTTCACTTTAACTAATATACAACAAACAGCTTGTCCGGGTCCACAAAGTTGTGAGCGGTGTCCTTGTCTTGGCTGTCCATCCACCAGCTGTACCCAGCTGCCTGTGGGGCTGTCGTTCACATTGGTCTCAAACCCAATCCTCCTCACCATCTCTTTGCAGTGTCATGAAGTGTGGGGCTATGTAGATGAATGCTGAAAGACAAAAGTGGGTTATTTTCACCAACACACTTCCTCACCCTTGTGCTATACAGGTGATGACTCTGATGAGGCTGGCCCTAGTGGCCTCCAATCACAACAAAGGCCTACAGCAGCAGGACAGCCTCAACCTCCACCGCCTGCAGCAGCAGTCCAGCCTCTACCACCACCACCACCTGCACCATTGCAGCCTCTACCTCCACCACCTGCACCAGAGCACCCTCTTCTGCCACCACCTGCAGCAGCAGTCCAGCCTCTAACACCACCACCTGCACCAGTGCAGCCTCTACCTCCACCACCTGCAGCAGCAGAACCAGCACTAGAGGCCCAACCTCCACCAGCACCACCGGCAAAGGTGGCACCTCCACCACCAGTTGAGTTTTCTGATGCGGAGGATGCATATAGGGGGCCAGCTCCTCGCCAGAGGCCCTCCAGCCAAAGGAGGCAACTCCTGCGGCTGGCCACTGATTTGCTGCGGCACAATGTGGGCTTGGAGGAGTACCGGCAACAAAAATTAGAGCTGCAGCGGGAAGCACTGCAGGCGCAGCGCCAAGCCCACCAGGAACTGCTCCAGGCGCAGCGCCAAGCCCACCAGAAACTGCTCCAGGCACAGCGCCAAGCCCACCATGAGGTGCTCCAGCAACTGGAACAGCTGCAGCACAGCATTGAAGTCCTGCGCCCTCAGGTCACAGCACCTACTCCACCGGTTGTGGTGCAGCAAGACCTGCCATCCACTTCCTCCTCCAGTGGGCAGCAACCACCACCAGCTAACAGGTGGGCCCTGAGATCGGGTGCCTCCGCAGCCACTAGTGCAGCACCCACCAAACCAGCTCCCATTCTGGGTCCTGTGGCCAGGCTACAGCCAACAAGGTGGCAGGATTTCCACAGCGCAGCCGAAGCCGCAGGCTGCTGTGTGGATACGGAGGAGGACAGTGGGAGTAGCCCATTGGAGGAGTCTGAACAGACTTCCCCTGCAGCACCAGCTGCAAAGGAAGTCCATGGGAGGGCTAAGAGGGGACGGGGGAGGGGCCGTGGAAAGTGATGGCACATGCTGGAGGGTGAGGGTTGGTGGGTGGTGGTGGTGGTGGTGGGTGTGATGTGATGTGATGGTAACACTTATGTATTACAAATAAATGTGCACTTATTTTCACACAAAACTTGTTTCAATGAGTCTTTGTCTGGCTCTGACGCCAAGCTGGTAAGCAGTGAGCTCTGCTCTGTGGGCTGGGGGTGGAGGGGGCTCCTCTTCCTGCTCATCTGGGGCCTCCTCTGGTGGCTGTGGCTCCTCTGGGAGGGCCTGTCCTCTGCGCTGGGCCAAATTGTGCAGCATGCAGCACGCCACAAAGATCTTGGCCACCTTTTCTGGACTGTAGAGCAGCTCTCCTCCAGACCGGTCCAGACAGCGGAACCGGTTTTTCAAGAAGCCAAAGGTCCGCTCAATAATCCCCCGGGTGCTGCGATGCCTCCTTTTGTAGGTTTCTTCTGCCCATGGTTGTGGATGCACCACAGGGGTCATGAGCCATGTCCTCTGCGGGTAGCCTCGGTCACCTTTGGAGAGAAGCAGAATGAAATAGATGAGTGTGTATTGCTTGGAGCAGGTACGGCGGGGGGGGGGGGGGGATTAGGATAGTGGGTTGTGGAGTGAGGTGGAGGAAGGCAGGGCGGAGGGTTGGCCAGTGGAGGAGATATAGTATGGGTAGCCATCCACTGGTGAACTCCCCTCGCTCAAACCTGCGGAAGATGCCCGAGTGCTGTAGGATGTAGGCATCGTGGGTGGAACCGGGATACCTGGCACACACGTCTAATATCTCCCCCTGGGCATCACACACAACTTGCATGTTCATGGAATTAAATGCCTTCCTGTTTCTGTAGGTGGCTTCGTGTGGCCGGGGGGGGGGGGGGGGCTGAGTGGGACGTGTGTGCAGTCAATCACACCTATGACCGAGGGGAATCTAGCAACAGCATAGAAGGCGGCCATGTTGTTGTGCAGGGCCTGGGGGGTGGTGGGGAAAGTGATGTAGTGAGAGGTGTGAGTTAGAAAGGCATCCAGGAACTGGGTGAGACAGTGTGAAATAGAAGCCTGGGTGAGCCCTGTGTTAGCAGCTAATACGGATTGGAAACTCCCAGTGGCCAGGACAGAGAGAGAGGCAGTGACTTTGAGGTGCACAGGGATGGGGTTATTCCTATGGGTCTGGGGCTGAAGGAGGGGTTTCAGCTGCTCACAAAGCTGCACAATGGTGGCCTTATCAAACCTGAAGCTTGTCAGACACTGCTGGTCAGTGAGTTGTAGGAAGGTGGTGCGGGGCCTGAACACTCGGGGCCGTGAATAGCTCCTGCGGTGTGTGGCCTGTTCCTCTAACATGGAAGCCACCAGTGAATTTAGTGCATCCATTTCCCCACCAGTGCAAGTATTAGTAATAGTACTGAAACAACAGCAGCACACAGAATCTCACTCCGAACACACCCTCTGGCAGTCACTCCCCAAACAGTACAGGGAACACAGAGACAAAGGGAAGTCAGGCAATACAATCTACACGTAGGAACAGTGAAGAGAGGGATAGGGGGAAGGGAAGGGGAAGGGACCGATAGAGCAAGGAGGAGGAGGAGGGAAAGGTCAAAAGGTAAGACACAAAAGAGGCAGGTGAGGGTGACAACGTGCCGACTAGGGCAGACAGACGAACGTTACAGGTACTCCTCACACTCAGCTTTCTCTGCAACCACCAATTCAGCTCTCCCAACACCGATCGTGCCACTCTCCAACTGCACACAATCGCTATTGGGTCTAAAGACGATTTCCCCCTTGCTCTGGTCGCTTTTATTTCGGGTCTAAGCAATGACGCCCATGTTCACGCCCACCCTAAGTCATTTCGCTATCCATTATACGTTGTAGACGCCCACCTCGTAACACCGCCCTTAACATGCCCCTGACACGCCCCTTATTTGGGCGTTTGTATCTGAGCGTACGAGCAAAATGGATGCACTTAAAGTTTTGTTTCCATTATACTGATTTAATCGTTTTTGTGAGATAAACGTCTATCTCCCGATTTAGGTTGCACTATAGGCTTTTTTCTCTTTCGAAAATAAGCAGGATAATGGACTAGATTCTATAAATGGCACCCAATTTGGGTGCTAAAAAATGAGCACTGAGTGCTATTCTATAAGTGGCACTCCAAGTTGGGTGCCTTTTATAGAATAGCACATAGGGGCCCTTTTACTAAAGGTTTGGCATGCAGCAATGGGCTTGCCACTCGCAAGTTCAGAACTACCGCTGGGCTACCACAGGAACCCAGCAGTAGTTCCCACCCCAGCATGTTTTTGCACTACAACAACATACAGACTCCTGAGGCAGGCACTTTTGCCAAAACTCGGTGCCAAGTCCATTTTAAATAAAGATTAAAGTATCATTCCATCTTGTCTCCTTGGTTTTTGGAAGAGTCCGGTTGATCACTTGATCCTCTTGCTTCAGTATCATTTCCAGTGCTACAAAAATATTTTTTATTTTTGTAGCACTGGTGCTTACCAGGTTAGCATGGAAACCCTACCATAGCCTCAATGGGTGGTGCTAAATGCTACCCCCCCCCCCCCCCCCCGACATGGCAACACACATGGCCATTTCTTTTTGAGAAAAAAGGCAGTCATTTACTCGCTCACCGTGCATCAAAGACCTGTGCTGATGCTAGCACAGACTCCCTTTTACCACAGCTTAGTAAAAGGGCCCCATAGTGCAAGAATCTGCACCCAACTTTGGGCACAAGGATTTATATCAGCTGAAACCTGGTGTAAATCCTCGCAAAAAAAAAATAGGCACATATCCCCCAAATTCCATAATACTGTGCATATCTTTAGTGAATGCTTCTGCTATGACCATGCTCTATTTTCAGTTACACACTAAAAGATTTACACACACATTTTTATCAAATAGCGCTTAGCAAGATGCACATGTACATCCAAATTGTTGCCGATTAACACCAACAATTGATTGTTATTGTCCAATTATTGGCACTAATTAAATTATGCACACAAATTGGGCATATGCCCAAATTTGTGTGCATAATTTTAAGTGTCATATATAGAATCCAGGGGAATATGTATTTGTGCATGATTGTAAAGATATCTCTGTTAATGAACTCTTGCCAAACTAGCACCATTCAAGAGATTTACCCAGGTATCTAGCAAGAGGCTTGACATCCTGATCCTGAAATATGAAGAAAAATAGCCACAGGAGAAATGCTCACTGTTTCATATTCACAGCAATCCATAATTCATCTTCATTGAATCCAGTGCCACTCCCAAAAACACCAACATAGTGCAAGGGCATTCAGATGTTCTCGATGCTAAAGCTCAAGTGCCAAACAATAAAAAACAGTCATTAGCCAGGCCCATTGGTTAGGTTGCATATTCCCCGAAACAAAAATCATCCAAGAAATAGACAATGGTCAGCCATCTGGCTTGTTGCTTCGTAACCCAGTGAAAAAAGCAGAAATACTTCAAAATATGAACATGACATTGAACACGAGAACGAGGTGCAACCACCGGAGGTGGAGGAACCGTCAAAACCTATGTAACAGTAGTGCAGCAAAAGGAGGAGTAGGATGATCTGGCTCTTTCAATGACCCAGGGAGATGTATGTCATTACAAAGTCTTTATTAATCAGCATCAAGTGACTCGACACAGCAGCTGTGTTTCAGCACGTATGCGCCTGCCTCAGGAGTCTTATGATGTTCCAAAAGGGTTAAAAAGAAAACAAATTTTCTTATATGGTAAAGTAATGTCACAATCCAAATGAGTCAAAATGGATACTTCCAAAGCCTGCAGCGGCATTGTAAGCGAAGAGTTCAAACAAAAGGGACATGACATTGAACACCCCATGGGAATGCACTTATCAAAATAAAACTGATTGTTAAATTGAAAATCCTAAAGTTGACAACAGTAACAAATGAAAAGCAGACTTGATGTTGGCCTTAGCCATCAAGGCCCCAGGCCCCAGGTGATACAACATCTCAATGGCTTAGTCAAGGAGAACATATTGGACAAAACTAAAATATGGGTTGATAGAAGAATTTATACTGTATTCAGCTATACATGAAAGGTTGTGAATCAAATGGAACTTTCTAGGCCCTTTCTTGGGTACCATATATAAACAGGAGATCACAAAATTAGCAAACAGAGGAGTCTCAAAAGGCCTGGCAATCCTACGTAATTGTAATTCCTTGGCTAACTTCTCTCTCACCCTCATAGCATGAACACTAGCAGAAACTGTGTTCCAGCATTTTTATTTATTTTTTTATTTATGTATGTTGATTTATATACCGTGTCTTGTTGCAACTGCAAAACAGAACGGTTTACATATATATAAAAAATTGGTATATACAAATAAACAGACATAGGAATTCCATTCATGACAGGAAAGCACAGCAATCAAGATAAAACTAAATAATAAATCAATACAAATTAAAAATCTAGTATACAGTTAAGCTATCCCATTTTTCTTTGTCTTTTTGACCTTATCTCATTATGCTAAGTTCTGTTCTACATAGCTTATAAAGAGAAAGGTTTTCAGAAGTTTTCGGTAATGGAGATAAGATTTCTCTAGTCTGATCTCCTTTGGCAGGCTATTCCAAAGGGAGGGTGACAGGTAGAAAAAAGCTGATCTCCGTGTAGATTCCCACCTAGCCTTAGTAAGAGGGGGAATGACTAACCTGTTATCTGTTAGGGATCTGAGAGTTCGCATAGCGGTGTAGGGGATTGTTAAATTCGACAGGTAGCTGGGGTTTAATTTATGGGGCAATGGTGATTTCTCAAAAGGAATTACAAACCCCTCAACAATAGTCTCCTCCCCTAAGCAGCTCTACATCTTCCTGATGCATATAAAATGTAACCAAGAACAGAGACCAACAAAATTAATGTGGGAAGCAGCCTTAAACAAACACTCTGAGGACACCAGGTCATGCTTGTCTGTCAGTCTATCCCCTACCTCAGGTCCTGGCATAATGCACAACTGGGTGGGTTCCATTATATTGACTACATCTATGCCAGAATTTACACCCAGTGCACTCATTTTGTCCAGTGTTAAATTGGAAACATATATAGAAGGACAACCCACCTCTCTGCCCACCAGGGACCACAACTAGTCCTACTCCACAGGAGCAGGATGCCCATGTTGTCCCACATCCTGCAGTTTCAACCCCCCTCAAAGGCACAGCAGCTCCTGAGTAGGTGTCCCTTGAAAAAATAATGGATGCAATGCAGTCATCTCTGTCAACCACAAATCTACATCACAACTTACTCTTCACTAAGGGGCCCTTTTACAGAGCAGAGGTAAGCCCAATGCGGGCTTACCGCTCACTCTTCCTGGACTACTGCTGGCCCAGCCTGGCTGCTGGTGTTTGTCCCACCCTGAGTGTGCACCATTTCTGGGGGATAAAGAAAACCCCTGGAAATAGCTTGCATGGCAATAACCCAGCGGTAATCGGACATCGCTACATGCTGCCTGATTACCACTGGGTTAGCGTGGGAGCCCTTATCACCCCCTCAATGGGCAGTGGTAAGGGTTACCTGCCACATGGCCACGTGGTAAGAGTTATCTCACTGTGTGGCCATATTTTTGGGTGCTTTTACCGGTTGCAGAAAACAGCCATGGTGCGCATGAAAAACGGTCCCCACCACTAGCTCAGGGCCCTTTTTCCCTTTTCTGTCTCTGGAGATTAAAATGACATTCAATTACACAGTTTTTGTCATTTTTTAACATACGTTTTGAATTATTCAAAATGAAATAGTATTCTGTATGAACAATTTCTCAGCCTATTTTGTTTGTTGTTATCCCCCAAATTATGTATATCGCACACAAAGTTAGATGCACAATTGGGCAGACAGTTATAGAATAGGTTATGCGTGTAACATAATTAACTAATTGGCACTAAATATTAATAATTGGGGTTAACAAGCACTAATTTGTGCTAATTTGACATTGTGAACATATAAGATTTATTCCCCTACTCTACAAACAGCATGTCTAACTTCTCTTATGTAAAATGCATTTATGCACCCAACTGTCATATTTAGGGGGGGGGGGGGCATCATTTATGACAGCCATAGACAGGGCATGTGCTCACACCTAAAGTTTGGTGTGTAACTGTAGACTTAGGCTAGTATTATATAACAGATCTGAGGCTAGATTCTATATAGGGCAACTAAATTTCCACGTGGAAAAAATATGCCTCGGCTTATTCTCTAAAGTACACCTACATTTTATAGAATAGGCTTAAATTTTAACACATTATATAGAATACACTGAGTGCCTCTCCATGTGACCATATTTAGTTGCATCCATTTACTCCATGTTTTATTTGATACAAATCCTGATGCCTAAGATATGCACAGACGGGAGGATTCTCTATACGGCACCTAAAAAATCCACTCAGAAAACATTTCCACCTAAGCATATTCTATAAGTGGAGCTTAGAGTTAGGCCCCATATATAGAATATGTGTAGTTAGTATCTCAGTGCCTAAAATTACGTGCATCCATTTACACTAACAAAAACATTACATAAATCCTGCCGCATAGATGTAGGCACACTGAGCCATATTCTATAATTACGTATGTAAATTTTGGAATGCTCATGAAATGACCATTCCCCACCTATAACCATGCTCCTTTTTTCCTGTGCACATTAAAATTTAGGCGCAATGCGTTACAGAATACGCATAAACATTTGTGCTTGCAAATTCTAACTGTTGTCAATTAATGCTCATTATTGCTTTTTAAGTACTGTTAACAATACTGATTAGCTTGTTAAGACAATTAAGTTACGCACAGTTATAGAATCCACTTGGATTTTGGCACGGAACACTAGCAGGCTTATTTTTGAAAGAGAAGGACACCCGTCTTTAGACACAAATCGGAAGATGGGCGTCCTTCTCACAGGGTCATCCAAATCAGTATAATGGAAAGCCGATTGTGGACGTCCCCAACTGCTTTCTGTCGCAGGGATGGCCAAAGTTCATGGGGGCGTGTCGGAGGCATAGCGAAGGTGGGACTTGGGCATGCTTAACACATGGACGTCCTCGACCCATAATGGAAAAAACAAGGGTGTCACTGACGAGCACTTGGATGACTTTACCTGGTCCTGTTTTTCTTATGACCAATGCACAAAATGGTGCCCGAACTGACCAGATGACCACCGGAGAGAATCGGGGATGACGTCCCCTTACTCCCCCAGTGGTCACTAACCCCCTCCTACCCTCAAAAAATATCTTTAAAATTATTTTGTGCCAGCCTCAAATGTCATACTCAGGTCCATCACAGCAGTATGCAGGTCCCTGGAACAGTTTTAGTGGGTGCAGTGCACTTCAGGCAGGCACACCCAGACCCATACCCCCTGCCTATTACACTTGTGGTGGTAAATGTGAGCCCTCCAAAACCCACCAGAAACCCACTGTACCCACATATAATTGCCCCCCTTCACCCGTAAAGGCTATGGTAGTGGTGTACAGTTGTGGGTAGTGGGTTTTGGGGGCTCAGCACACAAGGTAAGGAAGCTATGTACCTGGGAGCAATTTCTGAAGTCCACTGCAGTGCCCTCTAGGATGCCCGGTTGGTGTCCTGGCAAGTCAGGGGGACCAGTGCACTACGAATGCTGGCTCCTCCCAAGACCAAATGGCTTGCATTTGGTCATTTCTGAGATGGGCGTCCTTGGTTTCCATTATTGCCGAAAATCAGAAATGACCAAGTCTAGGGATGACCATCTCTAAGGACGACCTAAATTTCAAGATTTGGGCATCCCCGACCGTATTATCGAAATGAAAGATGGATGCCCATCTTGTTTTGATAATACGGGTTTCCCCGCCCCTCCATCGTGACATTTTGCGAGGACATCCTCAGCAAAACTTGGGCATGCCTTTCGATTATGCCCCTCTAGGTGTGCTATATAGAAACCGAGAAGAGTGGGTGCATTCTATAACAATGTGCATTGATTTTAGAAATTCCAATGCCCCACCTATAGACATACCCTCTTTTCAACTATATGACTTAGAATTTAAGCGCACCATGTCACAGAATACGCTTAGCGAGTTGTGCGCGTTATTCTTAATTAATGCCAATTATTGCTGATAATTGCTTGTTAACATCCAATTGACAGTGCTGATTAGCTAGTTAACCAATTCAGTTGCACACATTGTTAAAGAATATGCTTCAATTTCCATGCAGAAAATAAGGCACGATATATAGAAGCCTGGGGTTGGTGTGCAACTCTGCCATTATAAAATACTAGCTTAGTGCTCAGTTTTTGAGGAGGCCTCACTTTTAACAGCCTATATTGAACTTACCCCATATATGTTTTATCCTATTTTGTTTTATCTGATTTTGCATTTTTGTGATGTTCATAGGATTGTAACTAAATCTTACCATCCACTTTGTATGCTTTATGTGGTTAAAAAGGTAGAATGTAAATATTCAAGTTCAATTAAAATGATGTGCAGAGGGCATTCAAGTTTTCTTAATTGTACATCTTCCTTTTGTCTCAGATACTGCAGTAGTTTGTATGTTAATTATGAGAACATTGTACTTTAATCTGAGACTTTTCTCATATCTGTGGACACAAAAGTAAAAAAAAAAATTATCAATACATAAGATAAGGAATTTTCTTGTTCATGGCTCCTTTTTATAATAGAAGCACAGAGATCGATAAAGCTCAGAAGAAGAAGACTTCAACAGTTGTAAGCAGCCATGTACTGAGACCGTAATCCTGATGAATAATGTTGCTGTCATAACCGCGGGGATAATTTAATACTGACACGTAGCAGCATGATAAATAGCTTGTCAGACATCGGCAGTGACAGAGTCAAGTGAAACTGCCCATGACAAGTTCTGAAATATTAATCTTCTACTAGACTGTGACTGTGGTGAAGGGACAGCATTGTATGGAACATTGGGTGGGAGACACTTTCTAATAGAAACAAATGTACTTTTGCAGCAAAATGGTTTTATTACATTAAGACATTCAGTTGTTAAAAAAACTTATTACACTGCACAATATCACATAATAATTCTAACAATTATGTTACTATAAAGTGCAGTGTCAGGCATAGTATATAATACTTTGCTACTATACCAATTAATTTGTTGACAATGGAGAATTTTTCTGCTCAAATTGCCATTTTTTAAATACCTGTTTTGCTCTTTCCTTTCCCCATTTTTCGCTCTGGTTGTCAAAATAAGCTAGCAGCAAGCTGTAAAGGTCAGAATGAGCAACCAGTGCTTGGTACCTCCCACATTGATTGGTTTCTTTGCATCCTTTCTTTAGAAGGAAAAATATATATACATTTTGAATATTGATAACTCAAAGAGAAATGGAAAGTTTTAAATTTAACATTAGCAGTTCATTTGCAACCTAGGATGGTCGGTAATTAAAATATGCACTGTAATTTGAAGGCTCTGCAATCTATAAGGATAACTAGGCTATTGCAATGGTGTTAGTTCTTCTGGCTATTTTTGCAATCAAAGACATCCTTGGAGTGTAAATGTATGTTATCCCACTTACTCGTGCTCTAAAAGTGAATGTCTGTGAGTGGAAGCTTCTTCACAGGCCATTAGTTGATTATCTATCTATTTATTTAATAAAATGCATAAACTGTTTTATCCCAAGCAGTTTTCAGTTTAAAACATACATAATCCATAATACAAATCCACATACAATCACAATGTCAGGCTGCTACAATAATATTCTCAATCACTTTACAAACCATCTGGGTAAACAATAAAACTCCATATCATCAAATTACTCAGTAAGGAAAGTCTGAGCAAACAAATATGTTTCCAATGCTCTTTTGAACTGCTGCAAGGATGTACTCAGCCTTAAATAACCAGGCAAAACAGAGGAATTCAATAAGTGGCTTGAGTCTTGGTGTAAAGAAAAAGGTTTTAGATACATAGGGGAATGGGTAAGCTCTGTCGAGCAGGGACTGTCTCTTCATGGTCAAGTGTACAGCGCTGCGTACGTCTAGTAGCGCTTTAGAAATGGTAAGTAGTAGTAGTAGTAGTAGTAGTAATACGTGGAAACATAACAGGCTACCCCTCCGAAGGGACACCACCTTGTAGGGGTGGAGGGGCTTCCATGTTTCAATGACTCAGAGGGCTATGCTGAAGGGTTACCCATATCAGACAGGCCTCTGAGGAGAAACCAGACAAAGAGTGTCCCAAATTGGAGAATCCAAGATGGCGTCGAGGGAGGATGTACGTTAGTTGAGTTCCCGTTTTACACCAGAATACCTGAAGAAGTAAGCGCGCTCCCCAGAGAATGGGGAAGAGAAAAGGCAAAGCCATGGTGTTGTCCTCCTCGAACACAGCTGGGGTTCCCACCACTTCTCAGCCTACTTTGGAGAGATTTGGGGTCATAACGTCGGGGATATCAGTTCCTGCTTCGGGGAACAGCAAGGCTTTTTCGCCGAATCTCAGTGCAGAGGGAGTGACTTTGAGTCCCCCTGCTGGCACGACCCCTCCAAGACCCGGAAACAGTAACACTTCGCCATGGAGGTCGACAATGGAAACGCCCGAAGTGGGTTAGGATTTTCACTTGACCCGAGGAGGTCCTGGCGCAGCATCGACTCTGGATAATAAACCAACTGGGGGATTGGAGAGTGAGCTCTTCCCCCCGAAGATATCTGGAGCGGTTTCTGTAGAGAAATTGGATCTGGTGAAGCCAATAATGTCACAATGGACGTACTACGGGAAGTGCTGCAGAGTGTAAATAACTCTCTTCTTCAGATGTTTAAAATTTTTCAGGAATAAACATGTGAGTTAAAGAATTTGTATTAATACTTATCTAACAAAGTGGAAGTCCAAGATATAAAAATAGAGACTTTGACTACGGAAATGGTTTCTCTACGAAAATCAGTTAATTTCGTAATGAAGGACAGCCATGTTTCTTGTAAAAATTGGAATTTCTGGAGAACCAATTAAGGAAAAATAACTTGAGAATGATACATTTTCCTAAAACATCCTATATATCAGCTACTGAACTGTTGAAGAAATATTTCTCTGATATTTTGCAAATACCTTCTGATAGCCACCCTCTGGTGTCTAAAGTGATTTATATTTCCCTTAAAATTTTCTTTATCAGAGAAAAGAGATGTGAACTTAACTGACATTTTGGAAAATTCAGAAATTACAGATAGAGTTATATTATTAGTGACTTTCGCCTTTGATTTAGATAGGAACAATGTTTTGAAATTGTATTTCCGACACATGGCTGATAGTTTTTTGGGTTCAAAGATGAATATATTTCCTGACATATTAACCGCAGACTAGTAGGTGTGAATTCTTGGCTTTTAAGCAAGGAATCATTGCCCTAGGTGGGACCTTCCTAGTGTGATTCCCTTGTAAGTGTTTTATTTACTTATTACTTATTTGTGGAACCTAAGAAATTACAAGAGTCTGTGGAGTTAAAAGATCAGATGAAGAACCCTCTGCAGCAACTTCCTTTAGTTACCACTGTACCGGCTGCAATTATCGATTAACCTCCCTCCCTCAGAAAATGTGAATTGTAAGATTAACCATTTTGAGTTTTTCTTATTTTCTTTGAGATTGTTTTCCTGATCTTGGATCTCCCAATTGTAGACAATTATATAATATATATTGATGAAAGAAGATGTTTTCTTTTTCCTTTATATTAATTTCTGTTTTTCCTACATTTATGTGATAAATGTGAATGTAATTAAGTAAAATGATAAATAAAATAATAAAAAAAAGAAAAATAACAGGCTGAACTGTAATGATGGGCTACATCTTTCTGTGATGGGAAAAAAGATCCTTGGGGAGAAATTCAGACATCATGTTTCTAGACATTTAAACCAGAGGGTGGGGGTGACAAAAAGAAACAAGGGATTTTGGAAAGTCACCCCCAGAATAAACATGATGGCAGAGGGAAAGGTCATGTAAATAAATAAAAAACACCCAAACTCACTAAGCACATGGAAAGCTATGTGCACAAATGCTCGTAGTGTAAGTAAAAAGGTTCAAGACTTGCAAGCCCTGTTGTTTGAAGAAAACTTGGATATTGTTGCTATTACAGAGATGTAGTTCAATGATTCTCATGAATGGGATGTGACCGTACCAGGCTATAGTCTTTTTAGGAAGGATAGAGAGGGCCAAAGAGGTGGAGGAGTGACTCTATATGTGAGGGAGAATATCAGAGTGGCTGAAATGCGGGGAACCTGGGAGAGGCTTTATGGATCGTCCTGGAAAGAGAAGACGGAACCTGTATCTACACGGGAGTTATCTACAGAGCTCCTGTGCAAATGGAGAAGTTAGACAGGGATCTGATAGAAGATATTCAAAAGATTAGAAGATATTCAAAAGATTAGTATGAAAGGGGAGGTGCTATTGTTGGGAGATTTCAATTTGTTTGATGTGGATTTGAATGTCCTGTCTGCGGAATCGGAAAGAAGTAGGGAGATTGTGGGTGCCTGTCAGACAAATGGTGACAGAACCCACAAGAGAAGGGCCGATGCTGGATCTAGTGCTCACTAATGGAGGTAGTGTTTCTGATATCAGGGTGGGTGCCCACCTATGTAATAGTGATCATCACACCATATGGTTTGATATAAGGGCGAAGGCAGAGTGCGGACGCACAAAACTCAAAGTACTGAATTTCAGACGTACTGATTTTGATAAAATGGGGGAATACCTGAAGAAGGAGCTGTTGACGTGGGAAGGCATAGGAAAAGTGGAAAAACAGTGGTCCAAGCTAAAGGCTGCTATAAATATAGCGACTGATCTTTTTGTGAAGAAAGTAAACAAAAACAAGAGAAGTAGGAATCCTATATGGTTCTCCAAACAAGTAGCTGAAAAAATAAGAGCAAAAGAGGCTTTGTTCAAGAAATACAAAAGATCACAACAAGAGGATCACGGAAAAGATTATCAGATTAAACTGAAAGAAGTGAAGAGGGAAATATGGCTAGCGAAAGCGCGAGTGGAAGAAAAAATGGCTAAAGATGTAAAGAGAGGTGACAAGACTTTTTTCAGATATATTGGAGAAAGGAGAAGAGATAGGAATGGAATTGCGAGACTGAAAGATAATGAGAATGGCTATGTGGAGAGTGATGAAGATAAAGCGAGGGAACATCTGGGAATGGAGTGGATACTGCGCCGTTTACGGAAGAAAGAGTTTATAAACAGCTGGAGAATCTGAAGGTGAACAAAGCTATGGGGCCGGATGGGATACATCCCAGGATACTGAAGGAGCTCAGAGAGGTCCTGACGGGACCTCTTAAAAATGTATTTAATAGATCAATAGAAACGGGAGAGGTTCCACGAGATTGGAGACGAGCGGATGTGGTCTCTCTTCACAAAAGTGGAGACAGGGAAGAAGTGGGAAACTACAGACCGGTAAGCCTCACATCGGTGGTAGGAAAAATAATGGAGTCACTGCTGAAAGAAAGGATAGTTAACTTTCTAGAAACCGACGGGTTAGAGGACCCAAGACAACATGGCTTTATCAAAGGAAAATCCTGCCAAATGAATCTTATTGACTTTTTTGACTGGGTGACCAAAGAACTGGATGAGGGATGTGCGCTAGATGTAATCTACTTGGACTTCAGCAAAGCCTTTGATACGGTCCCCCCCCCCCCCCCCCAGAAGACTCATGAATAAGCTGAAAGGATTGAATTTAGGACCGAAAGTGGTGAACTGGATAAGAAACTGGTTGACCGACAGTTGGCAGAGGGTGGTGGTAAATGGAATCCGCTCGAAGGAAAGGAAGGTGAGCAGTGGAGTTCCTCAGGGGTCGGTGCTGGGGCCTATTCTGTTTAATATATTTGTGGGAGATATTGCTGAAGGGTTGGAAGGAAAGGTGTGCCTTTTTGCAGATTACACAAAAATAGCCAATAGAGTGGATACCATGGAGGGAGTAGAAACGATGAGAAAGAATATCTGAATGTTAGAAGAATGGTCGAGAGTCTAGCAGTTAAAATTTAATTTTATATAATTAGGGGGAAAAGCATTTAGCAGAGTACCAACTCAACTTTAGTTAAATCACAAAAAGTACTCTTACATCTTTAATACTATGTTATTTTATTGAAATTATTCCCAACATAAGTGCTCAAATTTTAGATAACATATCAGATACTATGGAACTCTCATCTACTCATCAAGCATGTACACACACTCATGGTAAACACACACTCCCCCAATCATTACAGGATCATGTTTTCCAATTATGTTGAAGATTGTATTAAAGATTATCATAAAAACTATAGCATATATCAATCATATCACATTAAATCCTGGTTAGTTGTGAAACCATAGCTCCACAATACTTCAAGGAAGTATCACATCATATACCATGTCCTTTATCTTGTGCTTAACGCATCCCAAAAGTCCATTGGTAGATGTTATAATCAAATGAGTAAATCCTTTTACGAGGTGTATGTCCTTTGCTCCCGAGGAGGTACCACAAGGCAAGGAGAAGGCTACCAGAGTAACCGTTAAAACTCTTCTTAGCGTATCAGCTTTAAAACATCCTGGTTCTCAATGCATGACTGCATTTTGGAATTTCCTTCATCAGGAAGAACCATATAGCGCGGTCTGTAATCAATGCATACCAGGAAATGCAGCCTGAGATGAAGAAAATGTAGTAGAAAGATACAGAAACGTTTCCTATTTTGTTAGGTATAAAATAGCAAAATTTTGGGTTAAAACTATTCCAATATAGCTGCAAATTGTGTCACAATGTACTTCACCAACACAACTATGTATAAATGCAAATTTGTTTATTCATCTGCTTATCATACCATATACGTCTGTATATCATTTGACTTAAAACCACTCATCAAATCACACTGCTCATACTCACTTAACACACATTCTTACTCATCCAATTATTCACGACTCTCTTACACTATCAGCCAACTGTTATATCTTCAGTATTGTATCATACCAGGTTACACCACAAACTGTGAGCAATATTGAATCAATACAGTCTCATGGTTCTAAACCCCACCAGAAACTGAGTGCATACAGAATCAATGCTGTTCACATCCCTTTATCTAGTGTTACCGCTTATTGTTATTCATCCATATCCATATGCACTGCAAAATGTTCCTGGAGCTGGTATGGGTCTAATGATTCAATCGGGCACATATACAACAGTTCCTTCAGATTTTTGTAGAATTTCGTGTATTCTCCGATATTCACCAATCACAGCACTTGTGGTTGTAAACCCGCCAACTGGCTTGTATAGTTCTTGTATCTTACAAGTATCCCATATCACTTGTATTGATCTTTTACTTAAGTGGCAACTTTATGACTCAGTTCAATAGCTGCCGTCAATCATATCATCAGCATAAAGTAAAAAACTCAATCAGTCAATATATATGAAAAAGGGATTAACAGCAATACACACCCCAGGGTTAATCATGCACTAGGAAACAAAACTTATCTGCAAAATCTTCCAATCAGTTGTACTTCCATCCAAACTTGAAGAACTCCAGGCTCAATCATGGATGTACATCCATAGCAGAAACTGACTTCATCCCAGCAGATATTAAGAAAATCCCAACAAAGATCCCTGTTTCGCCAGTCCCTCTGGCTGCTTCAAGGGATAATTGTCCAACAAGTGCACCTACAAACATGGTTCCTAAGCTGAAAATGGAATCGTTAAAAAAACTTCTGATACCACTCATTGAAATAAGCACCACCCATTCAAAAGAATGCAAAACATTCAGCCCTTTGATTTAAGCCCTGAGGCCACACAGTCTTGAGCGTGAAAATCCACTGTTGTTCCTTTGGAGTTTATTTCTCAATTCATCTTGTGGTTAGTATCAAGTAGAGTCCACTACTCCACACGTGAAATCTAAAAAAGCATGTTGAAAAAGCATTACAATGACGAACCAGCAGTTCTTCTCCATGTGCCCCAAAAGATTACTTTTAAGCTATCCTGACATTTGTCCCATGTAAAGGAGCCCACATGGACACTGCGTTTAATCATTATTTGAGACACAGTCAGGCTTATTTTCGAAAGAGAAGGGTGCCCATCTTCTGACACAAATCGGGAGATGGGCGCTTTTCTCTCAGGGTCGCCCAAATCGGCATACTTGAAAGCCAATTTTGGGCGTCCTCAACTGCTTTCCGTCACGGGGACAACCAAAGTTCACGGGGGCCTGTCGGCAGCGTAGCAAAGGCGGGACTGGGGCGTGCTTAGGAGATGGGCGTCCTCGGCTGATAATGGAAAAAAGATGGGCGATCCTGACGAGCACTTGGCCGACTTTACTTGGTCTATTTTTCTTGCGACCAAGCCTAAAAAGGTGCCCGAACTGACCAGATGACCACCGGAGGGAATCGGCGATGACCTCCCCTTACTCCCCCAGTGGTAACCAACCCCCTCCCACCCTAAAAAAAAACTTTTTTTTTTTTTTTGCCAGTCTCTATGCCAGCCTCAAATGTCATACCCAGCTCCATGACAGTAGTATGCAGGTCCCTGGAGCAGTTTTAGTGGGTACTGCAGTGCACTTCAGGCAGGTGGACCCAGGCCCATCACCCCCTACCTGTTACACTTGTGGTGGTAAATGTGAGCCCACCCGAAAACCACTGTACCCACATGTAGGTGCCCCCCTTCACCCCTTAGGGCTATGGTAGTGGTGTACAGTTGTGGGGAGTGGGTTTTTTTGGGGGGAGGTTGGGGGGCTCAGCACACAAGGTAAGGGAGCTATGCACCTGGGAACAATTTGTGAAGTCCACTGCAGTGCCCCCTAGGGTGCCCAGTTGGTGTCCTGGCATGTCAGGGGGACCAGTGCACTATGAATGCTGGCTCCTCCACAACCAAAGGGCTTGCATTTGGCCGGGTTTGAGATGGCCGCCAATAGTTTCCATTATCGGCGAAAACCAATGGAGGCGATCTCTAATGTCGGCGATCTCTAAGGGCAGCCCAAATGTTGAGATTTGGCCGCCCCGACCATATTATCGAAATGAAAGATGGCCGGCCATCTTGTTTCGATAATACGGTTGTGTACGCCGCTTACCGGGACCGTCATTTGAGATGGCCGCCCTTATAGATGGGCACCCCTGTTCGATTATGCCCCTCCATGTTACTCTGTCACGATTGAACTTTAACGCAATACCATTTTATATCTCATCACGAAAATGAATTCTTTATACTTGATTGCCTAATCTACTCTGTCACCTACGAACCTTAATGCAATATAACTCTGTATTTCTCATTCCAGAAATGGCAATCGCCATTACGGAACAATGTAAGCCACATTGAGCCTGCAAATAGGTGGGAAAATGTGGGCTACAAATAAAACAAATAATAATAATAAAAATAAAGCCTAACTGCCTATTGTTTATGTGTTAGTTTTGTTGAGGTATATAAACCCAGTCATATATATGCCTATGTATGTGTTTATTATTATTATACATGGCCTAAAACACAAAGATTTCACTGATGTCTCTGGAGAAATTGAGCTTCATCCAGAAGCTTAGGAATTATCCAGATATCTTCATGAAATGTAGCTTGAACAAATCAAAACTGTCCATTGTTGTCAAATCTGAAATTTCAAAGTTTAGCATTAATTTGTCCTGCCTCGCTGTGATACTGCCTAACGCTTCTACAACAGTAGGGATCATCTGAAGTGGCTTGTTCCTGAGTCTTGACGTTTTTATTCTCAGGTCTTGATACTTTGTTACTTGATACTTGATACGAATGCTGGCTCCTCCCACAACCAAAAGGCTTGCATTTGGTCGTTTCTGAGATGAGCGTCCTTGGCTTCCATTATTGTTGAAAATCAGAAACGACCAAGTCTAGGGATGAACATCTCTAAGGACGACCATAATTTCAAGATTTGGGTGCCCCCGACCGTATTATTGAAAAGAAAGATGGACATCCATCTTGTTTCGATGATATGGGTTTCTCCGCCTCTCCATCAGGACGTTTTGTGAGGACGTCCTCAACAAAACTTGGGCGTCCCTTTCAATTATACCCCTCTGTGCCTCCTCTTTCAATATCCACCAATCACACATTAAAATCCTGCCTACCCTTCTCTGTCCCCTAGCTGCTACTTCTATTACTACTAATCATTTCTATAGCGCTATTAGACATACGCAACGCTGTACATATTATATGCAGGTACTTTCTCTGTTCCTGGAGGGCTCACAATCTAAGGACCCTGTTGACTTGTGTAAATTTTCAATGACACATTTTAATATGTTCCGTGGCTAGTAAAATGGGTGTGGCTAATGTGGGGGTGGAGCTACTCTGGGATGGAGCCATAGATAGTGACCCCGTCCTTAAGGTTGGCACTGTATGAGTACTGGCACCTTTTTTCCTACAAAGAAACCCACTGGGTAGTGGGGGCTGTTGGTTGGGGCTGGGAATATGGGGTTTGGTTGCAGCTCTGGCTGCAGAGTTAAATTGTCAGAGGATGGGGCATTTTATTCACTCAGTGGTCCTTTTACTAAGTCGCGGTAAAAAGTGGCCTGCGGTAGTGTAGGTGTGGGTTTTGGGTGCACCCAGAATTATTTTTCAGCACACCTATAAAAAAGGCCTCTTTTTTTTCCCCGAAAATGGACGTGTGCAAAATCAAAATTGCCACACATGCATTTTGGTTCTCTAACCTAACTGCCAGCCATAGACCTAGCGGTAAAGAATTTGGGCGGTAATGACCTACGTGCGTGATATGCCACTTGGCGTGCATCCGCTACACTCGCCAGAAAATAAAAAATATTTTTCAGATACACGTAGCGGATGTGTGCCAAAAATGAAATTACTGCAAGAGCCACATGGTAATCAGGTAATAAGTTCATTTTAGCGTGTGTTGGGCACACGTAGATGCTTACGCAGCTTAGTAAAAGGGGCCCTCAGTGTGGCTAAAAAGGGAGACTGAAAAAAATATAATGCTATGGGTTTGCTTGTGTGCAACACTGCCACAGGTGGAGATGGGGCCCTGTAGCACCACGGATCCTGCTGGGAAGGATGGGTGATTGTATGTCTTTGTACTGGGGTGCAGGGCTAGTTTGACACTGAATAGCTCCCTTGGGGTGAATGAATGGGAAGCTACACTGAGCTGTGTGTTTGATAACTGAAAAAAAAATGATTGAAGCAATTTTTGCTGGTTGTAATAAACCTGCAGCTCTTTGCTGCTTAAGTAGTCTTGTGCTTTGTATTGTGTCTGATTGTCTTGGAATAAAATGAGTATACAACTGCTGGTGTTATTGTCCAAGCTTTAGCTGATATATTAATTTTACAGGTAGCCTTTTAAAGATATTTTTTGAAGGTTGGCATATTTTGTAATGTGTCTCTGTTTATTTTATATATTTTTATATTAGTTAGTATTACAATTCAATATAATACAATGCAATATATCAATTTCTATTCTGCTAGCAACCATAAGTTACTACTACTACTACTACTATTTGACATTTCTAAAGCGCTACTAGGGTTACGCAGTGCTGTACAATATAACATAGAAGGACAGTCCCTGCTCTGAGAGCTTACAATCTAATGGACAAATGTACAGACAATCAAGTAGTGGCAGTCAAATTGGGGCAGTCTAGGTTCCTTGAGAGGTATCAGGTTAGGTGCCGAAGGCAACATTGAAGAGGTAGGCTTTGAGCAAGGATTTGAAGATGGGTAGGGAGGGGGCTTCACTGTGGATTACAATAATAAGAAGCTGGAAATAAAACCCAGGAATAGAACATCATCACTTGAAATCATAAAATAAACTGTCACATAAAATCATTCTTATTATTGTTTAATGGTGTATTAGTTATTTTTATGTTATGATTTGTCATATTCTCTTTGTGTAGATTAGTTGGTAATGTTTAATTTATTATAGTCAAATTCTGTTTTATTTTTATTGACAATTTTCTGTTTGTTTTATATATGTTTAATTTTAATCTACCTAAATTGAGGCATCAATTTCTAGAATTTCCTTTCACATTCTATATACTCCATTTAGAACCATAGAGATTGTGTGGGCTAGAAAACTTTGAAATAAATACACTTACTACTACTACTACTACTACTACTATTTAGCATTTCTATAGCGCTACAAGGCTTACGCAGCGCTGCACAAACATAGAAGAAAGACAGTCCCTGCTCAAAGAGCTTACAATCTAATCTTACAATCTAATCATTTGTTGAAAATGCATTTATTGAAATAGAGCAGGTTGTCCTAGAACACCCAATTATTGGTGACAATACAAGAAGAATAAAACAGTAGACTAGCTTGTTAAGGGAAGAAATGGATGCCACAGTGCAAAAAAAAAAAAAATGCAGTTATCATTAGCCCTGATCTGGCTACAGAAGAATTTATGTTTTGATCTGCAGAAATAGTATGAAATGAAGCAGAATCTAGCTTGTGACAGTGAACCTAATTAGTTTCTGAATTCTGGTGGCAAACAATGGGCCCCTTTCACTAAGCTGCATAAACGTCTACGTGCGCCCAACGCACCCGACTACTGTGTGGCTCTTGCGGTAATTTCATTTTTGACACGCATCTCATATGCGTAGCGGATGCATGCCAAGTGACATCTGACGCGCGTAGGTCATTACCATCCAAATTCTTTACTGCTAGGTCTGCAGCTGGTGGTAAGGTCTCAGACCCAAAATGGACGCGTGGCAATTTTGATTTTGTCGCACGTCCATTTTCAGGAAAAAAAAGGAGGCATTTTTTAGAGGCGAGCTGAAAAATGGATTGGCATGTGCCCAAAACCCGCGCCTACTCTACTGCAAACCATTTTTCAGCGCGCTTTTGTAAAAGGACCCCAATGTCAGGTACTGTTCTCCAGAGAATGGTATTTTTAAAATAAGTAACAAAGGGGGTCTTTTACTTAGCCACTCGTGTTAGAAAAATCAGTTGGTGGTAAACGCCGAGACGCCCATAGGAATATAATGGGCTTCTTGGCGTTTACCGCCAGCTGATCTGTACCACGAGATAGAAATGCTACCACGGCTTAATAAAAGACCCCCAAAGTTACTGGAAAGCAAATTCTGAGATTATTTTTCTGCAGCTAATCATGTGTGTTTCTGAATAGTCATCTCCCTGTAATATAAAGTGCTCAAACAATTAGTGAGTAAATATTACTTAGCAGTTACAGTTAACTTCAATTTTGTAAATCAGAAAAAAAAGACACTATAGATAAAACAGCTGAATGATGGCAACAGTGAGAGGTGAGTTCGGAGAAAGAGGATGTATTTATGTAGAAATTGAACCATTCAGGTTACATATATCAAATTGTATAATAGATTGGTTTGGATTATAAATATCTTGACTTCTGGGTGCGTTTCATTTCACTTTTAGATATATGTGTCACTTAAAGCCAGACACTGATAAAGGTAGTAAAAAATGAAACTGCTGTATCCACATGTCAAATATTTCTATTGCAAGGGAAGATTAGGATTAGAGGCATGAAGAAGATTTCCAGCCATCAACTATAATAACATTTATTGTGAACCTGATATCGCTACTTATTTGCAGACTCTGTATAGCTGGTGAAGTGCTGTTAAAGGACATACTTTACAGTGAGAAGGGATTTTGGATATAGTTCATGCCTTTTTCAGTAGTAGCTCAAGATAAATGATTCTTTAAAAAGAAAGAAAGAAAAAAAAACTATAGGAAACTGAGGGACCCTTTTACAAAGGCACATTAGCCTCTACCTGTGTGCAGCATGTTCCAAAATGAGACTAATGCCAGGCTACCGCACCCCCTGGCATTAATTTCAGAATTGCTGTGCACCCATAATGCCTGGATGATTTATTTATTTATTTGCTCCCACAAGCTACCTTTCCAGCGGTAATCGGCAGTTGGCACGCGCCAACCGGTCACCATGTGTGTAGCGCATGAGCCCTTACCACTAGTTCAATGGGTGGCGTTAAGGGCTCAGGCCAGTTTTAGGCATGCACTGGTTTCAGTTTTACTGCCTGCTCTTTTCCCGTCGCATTTTAAAAAAGCCCTTTTTTGCAGACGTGGTGAAAACTGGCCCGGCGTGCACCTAAAACACGCACCTACCCTACAGCTCACAAATTGTCGAATAAAACATGGACGTCTATTTTTTGCAAAAATACGGTTCGGTCCGCCCCTTCACGGACCCGTTCTCGGAGATAAACACCCATGGAGATAGACGTTTTCATTCGATTATGCCCCTCAGTGTGTACCTGGATTTTCAGAAGGTGTTTGACAAAGTACCTCATGAAAGAGTCCAGAGGAAATTGGAGAGTCATGGGATAGGAGGTAGTGTCCTATCGTGGATTAAAAACTGGTTAAAAGATAGAAAACAGAGAGTAGGGTTAAATGGTCAGTATTCTCAATGGAGAAGAGTAGTTAGTGGGGTTCCCCAGGGATCTGTGCTGGGACAGCTGCTTTTTAACATATTTATAAATGACCTAGAGATGCAAGTATCCAGTGAGGTAATTAAATTTGTTGACGACACAAAGTTATTCAAAGTAGTTAAATCGTGAGAGGATTGTGAAAAATTACAAGAGGACCTTATGAGACTGGGAGACTGCGCGTCTAAATGGCAGATGATGTTTAATGTGAGCAAGTGCAAAGTGATGCATGTGGGAAAGAGGAACCCGAATTATAACTACATCATGCAATGTTCCACATTAGGAGTCACTGACCAAGAAAGGGATCTAGGTGTCATTGTTGATGATACGTTGAAACCTTCTGCTCAGTGTGTTGCTGCGGCTAAGAAAGCAAATAAAATGTTAGGTATTATTAGGAAATTAATGGAAAACAAAAATGAGGACGTTATAATGCCTTTGTATTGGTCCATGGTGCGACTGCACCTTGAATATTGTGTTCAATTCTAGTCGCCGCATCTGAAAAAAGATGTGGAGGGGCATAATCGAACGAAAACATCTATCTCCATGGGCGTTTATCTCCAAGAACGGGTCCGTGAAGGGGCGGACCAAACCGTATTTTTGAAAAAAATAGACGTCCATGTTTTATTCGACAATTTGTGAGCTGGGCGTTTTTGGTTTTCAGCGATAATGGAAAATGAAAGCGCCCAGCTCAAAAATGAATAAATCCAAGGCATTTGTTTGTAGGAGGGGCCAGGATTCGTAGTGCACTGGTCCCCCTCACATGCCAGGACACCAACCGGGCACCCTAAGGGGCACTTTTACAAAAACAAAAAAAAAGGTAAAAGAGCTCCCAGGTGCATAGCACCCTTCCCTTGTGTGTTGAGCCCCCCAAATCCCCCTCAAAACCCACTGCCCACAAGTCTACACCATTACTATAGCCCTAAGGGGTGAAGGGGGGCACCTACATGTGGGTGGGTTTGGGGGGGTTGGACGACTAAGCATTAAGCAGCACAATTGTAACAGGTAGGGGGGGATGGGCCTGGGTCCACCTGCCTGAAGTCCACTGCACCCCCTAACAACTGCTCCAGGGACCTGCATACTGCTGCCAGGGAGGTGGGTATGACATTTGAGGGTGAAAATAAAAAGTTGTGAAACATCATTTTTTTGTGGTGGGAGGGGGTTAGTGACCACTGGGGGAGTCAGGGGAGGTCATCCCCGATTCCCTCTGGTGGTAATCTGGTTATTTAGGGCACTTTTTGGGGCCTTATTTGTGAAAAAACAGGGTCCAGGAAAAGTGCCCTAAATTCTAGCTACAAACGCATACTTTTTTTCCATTATTGGCGAAAGGCGCCCATCTCTGTTTGGGTGATAACCATGCCCCAGTCCCGCCTTCACCATGCCTCCGACACGCCCCCGTCAACTTTGTACGCTTCCACGATGGAGTGCAGTTGAAAACGTCCAAGTTCGGCTTTTGATTATACTGCGTTATTCGTTTTTGTGAGATAAACGTCCATCTCCCGATTTAGGTCGGAACTTGGGCGTTTTTCTCGTTCGATTATAAACAGGATAGTGGAATTAGAAAAGGTACAGAGAAGGGCGACAAAAATGATAAAGGGGATGAGATGACTTCCCTATGAGGAAAGGCTGAAGCGGCTGGGGCTCTTCAGCTTGGAGAAAAGTTGGCTGAGGGGCGATATGAGAGGTGTACAAAATACTGAGTGAAGTGGAACAGGTAAACTTGAAGCGTCTGTTTATGCTTTCCAAAAATACTAGGACTAGGGGGCATACGATGAAGTTACAAAGTAGTAAATTCAAAACAAATTGGAGAAACTTTTCTTCACTCAACGTATAATTCAACTCTGGAATTTGTTGCCACAAAATGTGGTAAAGGCGGTTAGCTTAGTAGAGTTTAAAAAAGGTTTGGACAGCTTCCTAAAGGAAAAGCCCATAAACCATTATTGAATTGGACTTGGGGAAAATCCACTATTTCTGGGATAAGCAGCATAAACTGTTTTGTACTTTTTTGGGGGGATCTTGCCAGGTATTTGTGACCTGGATTGGCCACTGTTGGAAACAGGATGCTGGGCTTGATGGACCTTTGGTCTGTCCCAGTATGGCAATACTTATGTACTAAGGCCAAAAAAGTCTTGCATCTCATCTGTGTGTCTCCAGCAAGGTCAGGAAAAACCCTTACTTTTGACCCCATAAAACAGTGCATCCAAATATTTCAAGGAAAGTCTTAGAACTGTATTTTGATATGACTGTAAAGCAAAGGAGAGCACCTGTGTAGACCTCTGGGTAACAGCTTCCAACAAGGACTCCAAAAATGAAGGCAGGTTCATAACCTCCTCCCTCGGGCCTGAAAGGCCTGGATCTCCAGACCGTTTCAGGCCTACCAGATAATAGGCCTTGGTAATAGGAGAAAGTGAATCTGCAGGCATCCTTAGAACCTCTACCAAATATTTACTTTGGAAAATTGTAGTAGTCTCAAATTGAATCTCCTAATCTGATTTTCCAGGTACTCCAACCAAAGATGTGTATAGTTCATGTCCTTAATAGAAGTCACTTCCTAACGTTCCATAGTCTGAACTTTAATTTATATCAGAGATCTGCTGGCTAGTAGCCTGAGTTTGAACAAAATCAACTTCAGAAATAATTCCAATAATTTGAATTTTGCCTAGTTAAAGTCATCAATGAAGAATTCATGGAGCTAATAGCATCCTATAGTGACTCCAAAGTCACCAAGGCTTGTCTTTCAAGAGCCCGCAGCTCTAAATTGGAAGTACTCTGACTCTTAATCATAGTTAAACTTCTCACAGCTTCTTTCCCCAGTACCCTGGATGCCCAAGGTCAGAGTATCTCTCAAAGCTGGCTGCCCCCTCTGCTCGCTGAGATCTGCCTCCAAACAGGATGGCTCGGTCAAACACTGCTCTGACAAGAAACCACTTTCAGGTTGCAATGGTATCACACATTCCACAGGGGTAAAAAAAAAAAACCACTCACACTGATCCTGACACTTATGCACCAGGTGTGGGTAGAAAGGACGCAGAAAACAGCAATGCAGTCACCGGAAACTGTTCCAAAGTTGCCTGCCTCATCGCTGGGGTACAGACAGGGGCCAGGGACAGCCTTCGGGTCTTGGCTCATTTATTGCCCATATTTCAGCCCAGAAATGGGCCCAAAGAGAAGGTTCCACTGGAGTGCCAGAGCTACTGCAGGTATGCCTTGTCAGTACAGCGACATTAGATCTGTCACTGCAAAACCTTTTAACACCTTATGCAGTACACTCCCCCCCCCCCACACACACACATTAAGACTAAGAGTGTGCTAGTGCTTAATACAGTTTAGTAAAAGAGCCCCCTTAGATTCATATCATGGGATTAACTGAATAGTAGTACCACCTAAAACTCTGAATAGTGATATGCTGTGAGGAATTATATATAGATGCAATCAGAAGAGACAACATTGAATAATTTTGTCATAACTGCAAATTGAGTTATCAAAGGTCCTTATTTTAGAAGCACCCCCACATATAAATAGAGGCATTTAAAAGTATAGATCACTTACGTATGCAAATAATGATTTTTGGAAAGCCACTATTTACACATAGAGAATTGCACCATGCCTAGATTGTAAGGGGTCATGGATTAGGCAGAGATAAAGTGTATTCCCATTTTACAAGGGGAATATATGTTTATACCAAAAGATTTCCATGTTGGCTTTTTCACATGCTCTGAGGCATGCACAATTACTGGAATAAAGAGAAAGGTACAAAGACCTAAACCTATCTGGATAAACGTATCTGGATAATTTTAAATATATTCAGTGATGAACTTTTCTGGATAAGTTTTGCAGAATATCCATTCAGATAATTTTAACTGGAAAATTTTATTCCTCCTTGGATTGCTGAATATTACCCTCCTGGGTGAGTTAATGTAAATGAATACAGGCATCTACTGTGAATTAATTCTGTTAACATAATTGTGTTAATGTGCTTAAGTTAATGAAAACAATATGATAATGAGGCAATAAGATGTAAGAGATGTAAATTGACTTATTATGTCTTTGCACAGGAAAATCAGACACATATTATGGCTCTATAGTTAAGTTTTAGCGTCAATAAAAAAATTCACAACAGGAAGCAGGAAATCACACCTATCATTGTGCCACCCAATTAATTGTTCTGGATTTTTGAACTTTTGTTTAATCCTAGATGTTTAGACAACCATAAAATGCATTGGACCCCAACAACAGTGAATTTTCAGTGGATAGTCTTTGTTCAAACTATAGCTGGCACCCTCTCCTTGAGGACGGGGTGCCTTAACATGACTAAGCTATACCCTTCCTTCTTTCCCCCTCACTGCAATTTTTTGTGGGTTATAGGATAATAGAAAGAGGGAAGCAGGGAGTGGGCCCAGGCCTCCTTCTCCTCTTTTCCTGATATCACTGAGGAAACCGCCCACCTTCTTTCCTCCTCGAAATGCACCACCTGTTCCTCTGATCCCATCCCCACCAACTTACTAAACACCATCTCTCCAACTGTCACCCCCCCATCTGTCATATCCTCAACCTCTCTCTCTCTCCACTGCAACTGTCCCTGACACCTTCAAACATGCTGTAGTCACACCACTTCTCACAAAACCATCACTAGACACTACCTGTCCTTCCAACTACCACCCCATCTCCCTCCTACCCTTCCTCTCCAAGATACTTGAACGCGCCGTTCACAGCCGCTGCCTTGATTTTCTCTCCTCTCATGCCATCCTTGATCTGCTTCAATTCAGTTTTCGCCCTCTTCACTCGACAGAAATGGCACACACTAAAGTCTGCAATGACCTGTTCCTTGCCAAATCCAAAGGTCACTACTCCATCCTTATCCTCCTCGACCTATCCGCCGCTTTTGACACTGTCAATCATAACTTACTTCTCGCCACACTGTCCTTACTTGGGTTCCAGGGCTCTGTCCTCTCCTGGTTCTCCTCTTATCTCTCCCACCGTACCTTCAGAGTACATTCTCAGGGTTATTCCTCCACCCCCATCCCGCTGTCTGTTGGAGTTCCTCAGGGATCTGTCCTTGGACCCCTTCTTTTCTTAATCTACACCTCCTCCCTGGGTTCCCTAATCTCCTCCCATGGGTTCCAATATCATCTTTATGCCGATGACACCCAGCTTTATCTCTCCACACCAGACATCACTGCGGAAACCCAGCCCAAAGTATCGGCCTGCTTATCCGAAAATGAAGCCTGGATGTCCAACCACCACCACCTGAAACTGAACATGGCCAAAACCAAGCTCATTGTCTTTCCACCTAAACCCACTTATCCTCTCCCTCCACTCTCTATTTCAGTCGACAACACTGTCATCCTCCCTGTCTCATCTGCCCACAACCTCGGAGTCATCTTCGACTCCTCCCTCTCCTTCTCTGCCCAAATCCAGCAGACAGCCAAAACCTGTTGCTTCTTTCTCTATAACATCAACAAAATTCGCCCCTTCCTCTCCGAGCTCACCACCCGAACTCTCATCCACTCTCTCTTGCCTTGACTACTGCAACCTACTCCTCACTGGCCTCCCTCTTAACCATCTATCCCCCCTTCAATCCATTCAGAACTCTGCTGCCCGCCTTATCTTCCGCCTAGACCAATATGCACATATCACCCCTCTCCTCAAGTCACTTCACTGGCTTCCGATCAGGTACCGCATACAATTCAAGCTTCTCCTACTAACCTACAAATGCACTCAATCTGCAGCCCCCCATTACCTCTCTACCCTCATCTCCCCCTAGGCCCCTACCCATAACCTCCGCTCACAGGACAAATCCCTCCTCTCAGTACCCTTCTCCACCTCCACCAATTCCAGACTCCGCCCTTTCTGCCTCGCCTCACCCTATGCTTGGAATAAACTCCCTGAGCCCATACGCCAAGCCCCCTCCCTGCCCATCTTCAAATCCTTGCTTAAAGCCCACCTCTTCAATGTCACTTTCGGCACCTAACCATTGACCTCTATCCAGGAAATCCAGATTGCCCCAATTTGATTGACTGCATTTTTGTCCTTTAGATTGTAAGCTTCTTTGAGCAGGGACTATCCTTCTTTGTTAAATTGTACAGTGCTGCGTAACCCTAGCAGCACTTTAGAAATGTTAAATAGTAGTAGTAGTAGTGGGAGGAGAAAAGCACAGTGACAGAGGAGGGCAGCTGTGATTGGTGTCCTAATTTCAGGGAATGCCACTGACCCACCCATGCCCACTGACCCACCAAAGAAGATGTAGGAGAGAAACCAGTGCCAGAAATGGCATTCAATGCTGATGAGTCAGAGAAACTGAAACACATCTCTGTAAAAGTGGAAGATATAATGGGGCAATTTGACTAACTGAAGAGTAGCAAATCACCTGGATCACATGGTATACATTCCAGAGTATTGAAAGAATTGAAAAATGAACTTGCAGAACTAATATATAATTGATCTCTAAAATCAAGCATGGTAAAAGAAGATTGGAGGGTGACCAATGTAGTACCAATTTTTGAAAAGGGTACCAGAGGTGATCCAGGAAATGATAGACTGGAGAGCCTGATGTTGGTGTCAGGCAAAATTACAGAGCATATATATAACCATGGATTAATGAGACGTGGAGGGGCATAATCGAACGTCGCCAGCGAAATAGGTCACCGGCAATCTATTTTGGCGGCGGCGCAACAGCTGGCCGGAACCATATTTTCGAAAAAGATGGCCAGCCATCTTTTTTTTTTGATAATATGGTTTAGCCTGGCCAAATGCCAAAGTTCGCTGGGTTTGAGATCGCCGGTTTTGTTTTTCAGATATAATGGAAAAAACTGCCGGCCATCTCAAACCCGGCGAAATCCAAGGCATTTGGTCATGGGAGGAGCCAGTATTTGTAGTGCACTGGTCCCCCTGACATGCCAGGACACCAACCAGGCACCCTAGGGGGCACTTCTAAAAATTAAAAAAATATATACAAATAGCTCCCAGGTCCATAGCTCCCTTACCTTAAGTGCTCAGCCCCCAAATCCCCCCCAAACCCACTCCCCACAACTCTACACTATTACCATAGCCCTTATGGGTGAAGGGGAGCACCTAGATGTGGGTACAGTGGGTTTGGGGAGGGGTTGGAGGGTTCAACACTTAGCACCACATGTGTAACAGGTAGGGGGGGGGGGTGGACCTGGGTCTGCCTGCCTGAAGTGCACTGCACCCATTAAAAACTGTTCCAGGGACTTGCATACTGCTGTGATGGAGCTGGATATGACATTTGAGTCTGGCATAGAGGCTGGCAAAAAAGTGTTTTATTTTAATTTTATTTAGTGTGGGAGGGGGTTGGTGGCCACTGGAGGAGTATGGGAAGGTCATCCCCCATTACCTCCGGTGGTCATCTGGTCAATTGGGGCACCTTTTTGAGGCTTGGTCATGAAAATTAAAGGACCAAGTAAACCCGGCGAAATATTGATGAACGCCACTTTTTTGTTTTCCATTATCCACAAACGCCAGCCATCTGGTAGCCACGCCCATGCCCGCCCGTGTCCCGCCTTCGCTTCGCCGCCGACACGCCCCCTTTAACTTTCGCCAGCGCCGCAGCGGCGATGGTGTCAAAAACGCCACTTTTGATTATACCGATTTCGCCACTTTTGCGAAATCACCAGAAGATGGCCAGCGATCACTTCTGAAAATAAGCCTGAAAGCTAATGTGGATTTCGTCAAGGGAAATCTTGCTTTACCAAACTACCACAATTATTTACAGCGGTGAATAAACATGTGGATAAAGGTAAGATGGTAAATATTGTGTATCTGGATTTTCCAAAGGCATTTACTACTACTACTACTATTTAGCATTTCTATAGCGCTACAAGGCGTATGCAGCGCTGCAAAACATAGAAGAAAGACAGTCCCTGCTCAAAGAGCTTACAATCTAATAGACAAAAAAATAAATAAAGTAAGCAAATCAAATCAATTAATGTGAACGGGAAGGAAGAGAGGAGGGTAGGTGGAGGCGTGTGGTTACAAGTCAAAAGCAATGTACCTCTCATGATAGACACCCAAGGAAATTTCCTTAAAGAAAAGTCTATAAGCCATTATTAAGATGGAGATGGGGAAAATACACTGGGTTTTTTTTGTAGGATAAGCAGCATAAAATCTGTTTTACTGTTCTGGGATCTTGCCAGGTACTTGTGACTTTGATTGGCCATTGTTGGAAACAGGATAGTGGGCTTGATGGACTTTCGGTCTGTCACAGTATGGTAACACTTATGTTTTTATGTTTTAATTAGTTGGCACATGGATATTGGATCTGTACCTAAATTTGGATGGCCTATATAGAATCCAGAGGTAAACACGTACATGGTATATGATGTTTAGATAACAGTTTTTACTGTACACTGCCATGAATGAATTCCTTCAAAAATGTGATAACTAAATCTTAATAAATAAATAGATTCTGAATGTGGTAGCCAGTTACATGAAGCCCTGCTTATACTTTGTTTTATTCCACCCTCTTGGCCAGCTTGAGGAGGGGAGATTGGGCAGAGAATGACTCTTTCAATGCATATTCTGAAACTCATATTCATGCCAGAAATGTCTCCAAGGGACCTGTTTATTAAGCCGTGTTAAAAACACGTTAGTGTTTTTAATGCGTGTTAACCATGTACGTGCCTACAATATCACTATAGACGCCTACAAGGTCAGCGTACATGCTAATTGTAGGTGCATTAAAAACACTTATGTGCCTTAGTAAACAGGGCCCCAAGTGATACTAGGATGCAGACTCTTCATACCTCCCATAGATATTCCCATACTTATGCTCCCTGCACAAGATAGCTAACATCAAGAGCAATTGTCATCCTTAGTCTCATCCTGGAGAACATGAATGCCTCCATTTGTGATATATCTAAAACAATAAACTAGCAAACCCACTTCACCAAACTAGTGTTCAATATCAAGTATATAGCAAACTTCTTTGTAAATTCGGAAGGAAAAGCCTCAGAAAATGCAAGTTTCACTTATTCATAACCTGGCAGAATCAATCATCAGCTGAAAACCTTTCTTATTTTGTAGTGTCTAACATTATATGAAAAAAACTGTCTCCCTTAGTATAACACTTTTTTAGACTATTCTATTACTTAGCTTGGTCAATGAAGAGGTCTCCCTGATGTTGGCCACCATTTCACATTGCCAAAATCCTACTTCAGGGGGTAAAAGATCTTCCTCAGAATAATTATCTGGCTCATTTCAATTCATATATCTAAAACACACATACGCTCCTGTATCCTACTTATTCTCTCTCTCTCTTCTCATTTAACTCAGGATATGGGTTTTATCCATGGCTTGTCACTACTGTAGCTTGGCCAATAATGCCTTTACATAGGACATATGAGGTACACACATCTGATTGCTCTGTTATAAAGCACACCTTTAGTTTTTCAAAAATACACTTCAGGTGTTGGGATAAATCTGGTGACACCTTACACTAGTTGTTGTGCTCTCTCACAACGGTGATTAGCATGAAGTCTAAAACAGAGTACAGAACATTACTAGGATAAGGCTCAAAACTCTTGAACAAAAATCTTCTTTAATGCAGTGATCAAAGAAAGAAAGAAAGAAAGAAAGAAAGAAAGAAAGAAAGAAAGAAAGAAAGAAAGAAAGAAAGAAAGAAAGAAAGGTAACTTACAGTTCAGAAGAGCTGGACAAGCGTTTTTGCCTTGCAACATGGGAGTCTGTTCTCAATAAGTCCTCTCTCCATGTAAGAGAGAAACTGGGAGCAATTCAGCATGTTGAGAGAGATGTTGTATGCACTTTTATACCATGAAAACCTTGATGGAGTTAAAAAGGCTTGTAGGGCTCATGGAACAGACACAAATTAACAGCTAGATCATAGAAGGAGCATGCTGCATAAAGTTTGACAGATCTGATGAAGAGGGAAGGGGATCTGAGAATCAGGCAAACCATTAGAAAGAGTCCCATAAGAAACAGAGATCTGGGACATGTGCTTTGAAATAGCATATCACAGGAAACTACAGCATTACAAAGATTGTAGCATTATCCTTTTTAAAGATGCAGATACTGTAATTTGATACAGTCAGTGCTCAATATATTCACATAACAAGAAACAGCCTTTCCCACATGCAAATAGGGGTATGACACTCCCCACCTGGTATTGGTAGATACCACTATTAATTCCTCAAAATATAAACCATTTATGAGCATGCAAAGTCCATTAATAAAACTGGATCCTGAAGTTTGACAACTCTATGCATGTCTCAAGTTTTCTGTCATTGAGGCAACTTTTCTCTTGCAGTCACGCGGGAGCTGAAATGAAAGACAGACAACAAACACATATGCAACTTTCTTTAAATTAGTCACTCCTCTTATTCTTTTACCTATCTATATGCTCCTTCTTTGATTATACCCTATGCTGTCTATTAAAATGTTCTATTACGTACTGTGGTGACATTGTAAGTAGTTTGCTATTTTCCATGGGAGTCTGGTGTTCATGTTCCCAGGTGGTGTCAAATTGTCACTGAAGATCTGAAGTTCTGCATTTCTGATGGCACTTTGATGACAGGTTCCCAATTATTCATCAGCCAGTTGATAATGAAGACACAATGTTGGTGGCAAAAGTAGTCATCTCTGGACAGATCTAATAACTGGAAACATGTAGTCAGGTTTTAGAAGGAAATCTGGTCCTGACAACCACACGGTTTTCATTAAATGGGATGCTGGCACAGCTCTGGTGGCACAATCTGCTGGGTTTTAGTTATTTGGCACTGTTGTAGATGATTTTATGAAGCCTCAGAATGGCCCTGCCAGCATTGCTTGTGTTGTCTTTAACAAGTCAATGCCTTCTCCTACGGTAGGTAAGCACTTCAGACTATTGTTGATGTAAAAGTCTCTTTCGATGCATCTGTGCCATATTCTCTTTCTCCTTTTTGGACTGTCCTTCTAAGCCTGTAGGTTACCACTGTAGGTGATAAACTGTTACCAAAGATGTGAACTCTCATTCTGTGTGATACAATATCCTGGTTGAATGTCATTGTCATAATACCACAGGAATCTCAAGCAGTTTCTATAGTCTGGGTGCACGACAAAGCAAAAGAACATTTGCTGTATATCTGCTGCTATGCTATGACTCCTAATATGGAGTTCATCATGTCAGGCCCAGGAAGCATGAGTGAGATTCCTTGAAAATGAGCACTGGAATCAAACACAATCCTGATCCGGCCTGGTTTTTGTGGATGATACACACCAAAAATATGTAAGTAACAACATTCTTCATTGTTCTTTAATGGTGGATCTGGCTCTGCAAGATCATTATCCAGCATGTTTTGCATAAATGTTATAAAGTGCAGTTTTGTCTCTGGTTTCCTTCTTAGAGTCTTATGCAACAAATTGAGATGAAGAGAGCTTGTTCTCTGTTATTAGGGAGTCATGATCTGGGTGTCCTTAATGGTAGAGGAGCTACCCAACTGTTTGACTCATCTTTGTAGAATTATTTACCAATGATTCTCAAGAAGTCCCTTGTGACTTGGATCAGTGAATTCCCCAATGTTCTCCTAAATCTGGTGGAAAGGTGTTATGATGGTTGAGCCAGGGTCTGGTTCTTCCCAGCTGAAAGCCTCCTTTACGTGAAAATAGTTATAGCAAGACTTGAATAAGGAAGTGCGCCAATTTTCCAAGATGCATATTTTGTATACATCTACATTTGGCCTCGTCAGTTTGTTAAGGTAGATGTCACTTACTATCACCGACCCCAAGGTGAGTTGATAGGCATATGGGGCATCAGATTGACCTGCACATCACTCATGAACTCTGTTCAATTTTGGTACATCTCTTCCACTCATACAGGGAAAGGGGGTTTTCAGCTGGGAAGATCCAGACCCTGTCTGAACCATCTGTCATAACACCTTTCCACCAGATTTAGGAGAACATCTGGGGAGTTCAGTGATCCAAGTCACAAAGGATGATGACAAACTTACTCTTTCAGTAGATCTAGGCATTTGCATCCAAAGGCTGCAGGTACTCTGCTATAGGTTGCAAATGATGATGGTGTTGCACAGCATCTGGTGTGAGAATTTCTCCCTGTTATCAGGTATTACACTCAATAAGAGTTTGTAGATGAGTCTTGCTTGCTAAGCAGAATCCTTTTTAGTAATGTAACTAAGCTAGCTCTCCCTGCTATTCTTCTTTATGTCTGTTTCAAAGGCCATGACTTTGGCCTCAATGGTGGTTGCTTCTTTCTCTTGCTGGAGCACCTCCGAGGCAATTGCTATCTCCACCTTCCTGCATTTGGAGGCAGCAGCAATGGTGGTGGCAGTGAAATCCACAGTGTCAGTGGCAGCATTGGCAATGGCAGCAGCAGTTGAAGCATCAGCCGCTACTTTCTTTCCCTCTTCTAGCCTATGTTTTCTTATTTTTATGGCTGTTTCTTGCTGACTATAAAGAACATATGACTTAGCAGCCTCAGCCTTAGCTCAGACCTGGATGGCTGCTAAAGTAGTTGCAGACTGACTGGAATGGCTGGTCCTATGTGATTATGAAGTTCTAGAGCTATGCCTAGAGGTGACAGATTATTGGGACTCATTTTCCCTTGCAGGATCTATGTGAGATCCTGTGTTTTTAATTGCTTTTGCCACCATAGCCTGGTATGTAAAATCTATAACTTGTTCTCTCTCTCTCTCTCTCTCTCTCTCTGTTTGCCTTTTTTAAAAATTTCAAACTTGTCCATAAGAAATAGATAGTTGCCTACTTTTGTTTCATAATTTTCCCTGGCCTTCTCTGTAAGCTTATACATTTTTTTAAATCTTTCATAACCTTTCAAATCCTTGAGATTGGCTTATGTACTTTGTTTTATCTGCTCAATTACTTCACCCTATCGCACAACAGAACCTGCCATTGTTTTGCACTGGTTTAAAATAATCCCTTTTCCTTATTTTTAGAACACCCTTTCAGTGTGAACCTTGGTTCTGTGCCAAGAGTGTTACAGCAGTAGGTGAGGGGAAGGGTGCAAACAGCTCTTTCCTCTATTACATACAGCACCTGTTGGCTAATTGTGTATGCAGTTTGAGTTCTCTGAGCTAAGGAAGCTGGTCCCACACTGTTTGGACAACTTGTGTTCATTCACAAATATTTCTGTTTGCTAAGATGACCATAAATTGTCCACCGAATGATTCTTATGGCAATGAAATGTTCCAAACTATTCCCTGTAGTGCACTATAATTTCTTTCACAACTGAGAGTTTACTAAGGCAATATAATGCTTTTATTCTGCCTACAGTCTTGCTTGCACTGAAAATATAGCTCTGTACTCAAACTGCTTATATCATTCCTCTGTCACCACACACCTGATGCTTGAAATAAATGCAATCAGATTTTATTAAACTGAAGCCCTGTGCAGTATCTTCAAGCTTTTTACTGCACCCTTGAATTTTTCCCAAGTTTTTCACTGTTCTGCTCTCTCACAAGGGTGGTTAGCATGCAGTCTAAACCAGAGTACAGAACATCACTAGGATAAGATTCAGATCTCTGGAACCAAAATCTTCTTTAATTCAATAATTAAACAAAGAAAGGCAACAAGACAAGAGTTTTTGCCTATCAAACTGGGAGTCTATTCTCAATCAACCCTCTCTCCATGCAAGAGAGAAGTTAGGAGAAATTCATCAACATACTAAGAGATGTTGTATATATTTTTATACTGTGAAAAACTTTATGAAGTTAAAAAGGCTTGTAGGGCTCATGCAACAGACACAAATTAACAGCTAGACCATAGAATAAGCATGTTGCATATAGCTTAACAGATCTAATGGAGAGGGAAGGGTGGGCTACTAGCCCAGCATGCCTGGAGAATCAGGTAAGCTAATAGAAAAAGTCTCAGAAGACACAAGGATCTGGGGAATGTGCTCTGAAAGAGCCTTTCATAGATTTGTAAGGTAGTTAAGAATTATTTTAATCTTTTCAGACCATTTTCTAACAAACAAAAACAAGTGAAAAAAATCAAGCCATTTAGATGTAGGAAGGGTAAGCATTTTTAGAAGACTGGTTCCCCATATATCCCATGAGAGCAATAGGGCACTCTAGGTGTACTGTTGTAGACTTCATATAAATGCTCCCACATGCACATCTCACCATTGCTGTCTTATTTTGTCTGCTGAACTCTCCAAAATCCACTACCCCCAACTGTACACCACTAGAATAGTCCTTATGGGTGAAGGGTACACCTATATGTGGGTACAGTGGATTTCTGGTGAGTTTTGGTGGGCTCATGGTTTCTACCACATGTGTAACAGGTAGGGGGAGGTGTGGACCAGGGTCCACCTATCTGCAGTGCACTGAACCCACCATTACACTACTCTAGGGACCTGCATGCTGTTCTAATGGACTTGACTATAGCATCTGAGGCCATCATTTAGAGCACCTTTTAAGCCATATTCATTCTGAAAACAGGTCTATATCAAACTGTTGAATTTTTTCCCTAGACCTTTTCATTTTGTTCCATTATGGCTGCAAAATGTCCAAGTGTTAGATATGACCTAAGCCTGCCCTAATCCCACTTTTAAAATGCTCCCAAAACACCCCGTTATGATTTGGATGACCTGCAGATGAAAGGCACAGATGGTCATCTGCAAAATAGGCTTCAAAAATACCGATTTGGACTTTTAGAGAAGAAATCTGTCCAAGTGGTGCTGTATGATACTTTTTGCATGTTTTTCTCTTTTAAAACTGAGCCCTAGAGTAATCTATGGTGCTTTGAAAATGAGACCCTTGAGAGGCATATTTTCGAAGCACTTTGGGAGGCTAAGTTTCTATGGAACTTTGGGAGGCTAAGTGCTTTGAAAATGAGCCTGTTGGTGAGTTAAAAGTTGTGATAGATGATAATGTATGGGTTTATTAGTAAAAATCTGTTTTAATTTTATTAAAAAGCATATATTAATTAGTTTATTTAAATAGTCTAATATTTTTGCATGAGTTTAAGATTAGTTGTTACACACGTAGAACATTTAAAGGTAGGTAGTTGATTGCTTGAGAGTCTTAAATTCATTTGCTTTGGTGTAGTCATTTTTCCAGCCCACTTTCCTCAACTTCCACCCACCCAGGCACATCTATTGATTTATATTCAGTTACCTCAATTAAGGTGACAGGAATGACTATTTAGTGAAAGATATTTTGATGAAATTCCCAAATATGTTACTGCAATTGTTTATTTATTGGTACATTTTGGGGCTAATTTTCAAAACAAAATATGTCATAAGGTGGCAGAAGGATATTTTGCCATCGAATTTTATTTGCTTCATATTTATGACTCTTAAGAAACTGTTCCTCAAAATTAGCTACATAAAAATGGGCTATAGAGCCGTTCCCTTTTTTTGTTGATAGAACTCCACATTAAAACAAAAATAATTCTCAGTGAGTGCAACTGTAGCCAAATCTACCACAAATTTGTAAGCATTCTCATTTAAGAAGTTCCTATGCCTAATTAGAACATAAGAACATAAGAAAAGTAGTCAGGATAATATCATTAGTAATTCTAACAGTCTTTAGTGTATTAATCATGTCTGCAGAATTGCATGAATATGAAGGAATGAGTTTTACAAAGATTTGAGAAATGTATCTATAAATATTGGGAGGGGTTCCAATATAGAACTTTTGCATTCTTTGGAAGAAAGGTGGGAGAAGGAAGACATGATAAAGACATTTAAATACCTATGTAGTATAAATCCACAGTAGGCAAGTCTCAATTGAAAGAAAGTTCTGGAATGAGGTGGCAAAAATGAAGGTGAAAGGGGATAGACTCAGAAATAATTTGAGGAAATACTAGAGACAAAAACAGTATCTGAATTCAAGAGAGCTTCTAACAAGTTTGTAAGATCTCTAACGGAGTGATAGGGAGAGTAGATGACATGGATGAGCAGACTGGATATTCCATACGGTCTTTATCTGCCTACATTTTTCTATGCTTCAATGTTTCTACAGCAGAAATTATTGGTCTGCCAGGAGGTGAATGTAAGGATTTGTGTATTTTGGGGAGTATATAGATCATAGGTAACACCTGGTGTTTTACTTCCATAAAATCAATTTGTTCAGGTGTTAAAAAATGGCCCTTCTTCCTTATATCAATCAAGGCTTTGATTTCTTTCTGAGGGGCAGGTGTAGGATCCTTTTTGAGCTTCTTATAAAAAGCAGTGTCATTGATTTGTCTCTGGATTTCTCCACTATATGCTTCCTTGTCCATAACTACTACTGTCCCTCCTTTGTCTACTGGCTTTAACAGTATGGGGTTACTAAGGTGTGCTAGCATTTTTAGCGCGTACTAAAATTTAGCATGTGCTAATGCTAGAGACACTCACAGTCTTAGTAAAACAGGCACTCTATTCTCATTGGCTTATAATTTATTAATTGCAGCTCCTTCCTTCTTTTTTCTTCTGTTGTTCTAACTTTTCAATGTCATTAAGGATTAATGTTTCACATGTTTTTATTAGGGGAATAGGAGCACTAGGGGGGCTGCCACTTGCTCTCTTTCCTGACAATGGACATATCTGCATTACTGCCTATATTTGTAGATAAATAATGATTTTGAATTTTCTAACAAATTTATAAAGCTCCAACTCTAACTGGACAGGAGATGAATTAAAATTTTTTTTTTTTCATATTGTAAAACCAAAAGTGTGATCTATGCTGCTGTATGTCCTTGTGGACTTTTTTATATTGGTAAAACAAAGAGAAGATTTAGGGGCTCATTTTAGAAACTGAAAAACAAAATGGAAGATAAACATTTTTTTTTTTTTGCCCAAATGTCCAACTCACTTTTTTCAAAACCCATTTTAAGACATTTTTCTATGCAGTTTCTATGTAGTGCATCCAAATCACAATGAGGCATGTCAGGGGTATGTTGGGGTGGAATTTGGGCATTCCATGGATGTTTTTCTGCCATAATGAAACAAATCAAAAACATCCAGGGCTAAAAGTTAGATGTTTTGACCTAGACCAGTTTCAATCATGACTAAGCCACAAACCCCAGGAATCTATATAGTGTGACTGAAGTTGCATGCGTAAATACAGTCGGATTCTGTATTTATGTTCATAACTTAATTAAATAACAAGCAAATCAGCACTGATAAACAAGCAATTGTTGACACTAATCTCTCTATATAAAACGCACCTCCAACGTTCTAATGAAGCCTCACTTTCCCAACGTTCTAAAAGTGAAGTGGCAGAGACCACTTTTTCTCCATGAGTGTCTGCCCCGCCCACGCGTCCAACGTGATGACGTCGAGGGCGGAGCACTGACACTCCCCTGCCAATCTGTGAGACACGCAGTGGGAGGAGCGTGTTTCCCACTCCTCCCCCTGCCCACAACACACCTCTAACTGCCCCCCGCCCCTCACCCTAGCCTCTCAGCAACTAACCACACTCAAACCCCACCCCCCTTCTACTCAGCTCGCACACCGAGTCCACTACAGCAGCCAAACACCTCAGCCACCAACTGCACACAGACTGTCTTCACCTCGCAGCCGTCGACCCGCTGCTCTCTCACTGCCGCCTCCACAGTTGCCGCTGGATCCCGTCCCCCCACCCTCCCCCTACCAAGTCGCCGCTGTACCCGCTGCTGCTCTCTTCCTCTACCCTCCAGAGTCGCCGTTGGATCCCGTCCTCCGCCCACACCAGCCGAGACTACAATACACCCAATCACAATTCAATTTAAGACCCCCCTCCTGATCACAGTGCCTCTCCTTCCACCAGCCATTCAAAGCACTAACCGACTCAGCTTCCCTCCCACTTTTGACGTTACTCAAATTCGCCAGACAGCCGCCAATTGACACAAAGAAAGCGCGAAACACTCCTACTCTGATTCCACCTTTGCTCCGCCCCATTATGCGCAAGACAACAACACGCCCCTCCACCCACTCTTTGCGTGACTGACCCGCCAACCTACTACTACTACTCAACATTCACAACTACTGGCTGTGCCTCCGGCAAATCGTGGATTACTGCCAAGGAGCTTGAAGAAAACAGGAGACTGAGTGGCCCCTAGGAGCTCACATTCATAACAGAAGAATAAGATAAGAGCCTATTATATGGGTTGAAGCCAGTAGGCGGAGCTTGCTGGCAGTAGGCAGAGTCTAAAGTACACCCAAAACAATAGCAAATGAAGGAAGAAAACAAAAAAATGCAAACTTACAAAATAAAAAAAAAAAATCCAGCGACAGTGAGCCCCCTCCAAGCCCATGACCACCCCCCTCGATCATTAACACCCCTCCACCCCAGCAACACTAGCCCCCCCAATCACTCTCTCAGACACACACTCATTCCAGCACACCTGCCACTGAAACAAAAAACCCCCCCCCCGCAAACATTAAAACAAAAAACTGCACTCTTACAAACACACAACCCCCCCCCAGCGATGGTGACCACCATCCAAGCCCCCGCCCCCTCCCAGTAAATAAGCATCAACCCTGTCACGCACACACAGATACAAGATCCAAGTTCCTCCCCCCCCCCCCCCGTCCATTTCACACACACAGTGATGCAGGACATCAATACATGCATCTCTCTCTCACTGACACCCCCCCCCCCCCCCAAGCAACGTTGACCCCACCTCTATCACTTTCTCACACAGACACTCATTCCAGCACCCCTCCCCCACCCCCCCAAAAAACACAAAACAATAAAAACTAAAACTGCACCCTTCCAAACAGCCAACAGCGACGGTGACCCCCCTCCAAGCACACCGCAACCCCCTCCCAGTAAAGAAGCATCAGCCCTGTCACATTCTGTGTCACACACACATACTGATGCAGGATCCCAGTTCCACTTCCCCCCATCCACCCCCCTCCCTCTGTCAATCTCACACACTCACTGCTGCATGACATGGGTACATACACACAACCCCCCCCCCAGCAACGGTAACCACCCTCCAAGCCCCCCCCCCCCCAGTAAAGAAGCATCAATCCTGTCACGCATACACACTGAGGCAAGATCCAAGTTCCCTACCCCCCCTTTCCATTTCACACACACACTGATGCAGCACATCAATACATGGACACTCAACTCGGAGGCAGGGAGAGTAAGAACACATTTATCCTAACAATCCCTTTCAAAACATTAATTGCAGAAAGGAAATACCTTGCTAGCGCCCGTTTCATTGGTTTCAGAAACGGGCCTTTTATCCTAGTTGGCAATAATTAGAATTTATGCACACAAATGTCTAAACATGTTCTGTAACAATGATGTGCCTAAATTCTAAGTTGCATAGTTGAAAAGGGGGTGTGGAATAGATGGGCCATGGGCGTTTCTAAAATCTATGCACGTTGTTATAGAATACACCCGCTCCATGATTAATTTAGGTGTCTGCATTTACACCAAATAAAATGTGGCGTCAATGGCCACAACTACATTTAGAGGCGTATTTTCAAAGCACTTAGCTTACAAAGTTCCATAGGTTACTCATGGAACTTTGAGCCCCTTAGTCATGTCGACATGCGCTCAGTGTATTCTATAAACCATATGAAAATTTAGCTTTATTCTATAAAGTACACCTAAATTAAGGCATACTTTGTAGAATATGCTTAGGCATTTTTCATTTTGGTGGTGAATTTTTAGGCATGCTATATAGAATCTAGCCCAAAATGGTGCTCTGAATGACCAAATGACCACTGCATTGAATAAGGTATAAGCACCCTTACTCCTCCCAGTGGTCACTGATCATAAGTACATAAGTACATAAGTAATGTCATACTGGGAAAAGACCAAGGGTCCATCGAGCCCAGCATCCTGTCCACGACAGCGGCCAATCCAGACCAAGGGCACCTGGCAAGCTTTCCAAACGTACAAACATTCTATACATGTTATTCCTGGAATCGTGGATTTTTCCCAAGTCCATTTAGTAGTGGTTTATGGACTTGTTCTTTAGGAAACCGTCTAACCCCTTTTTAAACTCTGCTAAGCTAACCGCCTTCACTACGTTCTCCGGCAACGAATTCCAGAGTTTAATTATGTGTTGGGTGAAGAAAAGTTTTCTCCAATTTGTTTTAAATTTACTACACTGTAGTTTCATCGCATGCCCCCTAGTCCTAGTATTTTTGGAAAGCGTGAACAGACGCTTCATATCCACTGTTCCACTCCACTCATTATTTTATATACCTCTATCATGTCTCCCCTCAGCCGTCTCTTCTCCAAGCTGAAAAGCCCTAGCCTCCTTAGTCTTTCTTCATAGGGAAGTCGTCCCATCCCTGCTATCATTTTAGTCGCCCTTCGCTGCACCTTTTCCAATTCCAATTCCACCCCTCAAAAATGTGAAAAAACCCAGTACATATCAGCATCTATGACAGCTTCAGATGTCATGACCAGTCCTATTAGAGTAGCAAGCAGATCCCTGAAGTAGCATGGTGGCCAGTGCAATGCACTGCAGCAAAGGGGATACAGACCTATATGCAGTTTTATTTTATTTTATTTTATTTATAATTTTCAAATAATACAAACCATGAATATACATGTGAAGAATGTTAGAAAAAAAATTACAGAATATCTCCAAACCTTTAACAAAATTAGGTAATAATATTTCTCACTTTGACCACCATTTGTCAGACAAGATACTAGGAATATAATTAATTTTTTTTTTTAAAGGAATTATTTTCTTACAAATAAATTGAGAGGAAAAGATACATAAACCAACTAGCCGATATTACTAGCATATGCAGTTTTAACTATTACACTTGTGGTAGAAAGTGTGAGCCATCCAAAACCCACCAAAAACCTACTGTACCCGTATATAGGTGACACCTGCAGCTTTATGGGCTATTGTAGTGATGTACAGTTAGATACATTGGGTTTTTGATAGGTTTTGGAGGGCTCACCATACAATATAAGGAGGTAATGGTGAGATGTATACCTGGTACCTTTTACGTGAAGTCCATTGCAGTGCCCCTAGAGTGCCCCACTGCTCTGCTGGGATGTCTATATGGCCAGTCCACTAAGAATGCTGCCCCCCCCCCCCCCCCCATAGATCCCAATGACTTGTTTTTGTGAGTTTTTCCATTGGATTCTTTTTTCAAAAAATGGTAAAAAAAACAAAAAATAGAAGCACTGAGAACAAAAACATCTAGCAAATGGCCATTTTCAAAACAAAAATACATTTTTATGATTGTTCCCATACTTTGACTGAATGTTCCCTTTTATGTGATTTTCTTTTTAAACATTACTTTGTGTGTGTGTGTATGTGCATGTCACCATTGACCCCCCCTCTCTTCGGTATATAGATTCATAACCTTGGCATTCACATGCAACCATCCTCTCAACATTTAAAAGCACATCTTTTTACCCAAAACTTTCCTGCTGCTTAGAGATATGTTTATTGAAATGCTGATGTTACTTTGATTACTGCATTTGCTGATTGGATTTTATTTTTATTATTGCACATGATCTGATTGGAAGCAATTTTCTTTATGTTTTTATTATGTATATGATATTGTGATCCACCTAGAGTTGTAGGATAGTGTGGAATATAATTTTTTTAAATACAATAAATAAACCAGCAAAATAAAACACCTCACAACAATAGCAGGATTGGTTGCAGCTTTATTTGTACAGATTGAAACATTATTCCAAATTCAAACAACTCCCCATAATTCCCATTATTAAAACTTTACCCATTGTCCCCCACCCCACGCAAGGCTTGTGAGTGGCAACGTAGCCAACCGACTCCACAACAGTTACATTAACATCAAATGACCCAAGTGAGGGCTGTAGTAATGCCAAGCCCAAGCCTCCTCTCGAAGCAGTATCATACTCAAGCAGTCTCCCAAAGAGCATTTCACTTAACTGCAATCATTTCCAGCCCACAAACCAGGCCTCATGGGATAGAACCCTCTTAGTTCTGAATTGCAACCGCCTGACCTCCTCCACCCCAAAATTGAAAAACAATTAACCCTAAACTACTAACAAACAAGGGTGGGTAGGGTGGGAATCAATTTTCCCATAACACCCCCACCACACATCTACTCCTAACTGCTCCTTCACCCCAACAACAAACATTGCCCTCTAAATCTCTTTCACTGACTCATCGCCCCCACACTCTTTCTTAGTCAATCATATCACCCTTCCACACAGCTCTCCTTCATATCCACCCAGCAACCTGTCACCTGCTATCAGTGGCGTAGCCAAGGGTGGGCTGGGGTGGGCCCAGGCCCACCCACTTTAGGTTCAGGCCCACCAAGTAGCAGCACACCTATAATGTGGCTGGCAGGGACCCCAAGCTCCACCAGCCAAAAACTCCCAACAACTGTTTGCTGCCGGTGAAAATCTGCTATTTAAAAGGTATACGGGGGAGAGGAGATGTTTGAAAGACCATATGGTAAAACCAAACCACTTGTAGGACAAGCTGGAGTTCTGCCCACCCACCTTGGGTCCAGGCCCACCCAAACTTGAGTGTCTGGCTACGCCCCTGCCTGCTATATCATTCCTCACCCTACCAGTGCCCTACCCCTTCCTAACCTATCTACTCCACCCCTCTTACACCAAATTACTCCATTAATCTGGTGTCGGCTCAGTCAGGTTATGCAACCCACTGCTAAAACTGTGGGCTTTCCTTATGTTATCTATTGCATAGAGGATTGGTGAGTGGGTGCACTGCCTTGGGCTGATTTTATTAACATTTTATAAGGGATGGTTTTCATTGATTTATTTTATATAAGAGGTTGCTCTCACTGAATTTGCTGTTTGTTTTTTATTCAATTCTTATGTCAAAAAATTGAATCCAGCAATTCAGCTAATTAGAGCATGCTGAGCACCTCTGCTTTTCTTTTGGAGTTTTACTGATGTTTTGTTTGTTTAGCATTTTTAATCACGTGAAACATTTTTAAGCTTTTCCCAGCAATGAACACAATATTAGGTATATTTTTAGCAAGCTGAATGTACTCAGTAATTTTGTTTTTAAGCTTCTTTCTTTATTTTTTTTGCATGCCACCATTTACCTCTTCTCTATGGTGTACAAATGCATTATGGGTAAGATCCTTTCTAGGCTCAGTATAACAAGGAACTAACTACATGTTGTCTGCTGCATAGAGGATTGGTGGGTGTGTGCACTGCTTAGAGCTGCTTGCTTTCATTATTGTTATTTTTTTTTTTGTTACATTTGTACCCCGCGCTTTCCCACTCATGGCAGGCTCAATGTGGCTTACATATTGTATACAGGTACTTATTTGTACCTGGGGCAATGGAGGGTTAAGTGACTTGCCCAGAGTCACAAGGAGCTGCCTGTGCCTGAAGTGGGAATTGAACTCAGTTCCTCAGGACCAAAGTCCACCACCCTAACCACTAGGCCACTCCTCCATAATTAACATTGTTTGTTTATTTGTTTTTTTAAGGGGTGGTTCCTATTGATTTATTTTTATAAGGGGTTGCTCTCACTGAATTCTCTGTTTGGGTTTTTAGCAATTACCACATAAGTCACATCTGACTTTTACACCTAGAGCCAGATTCTATATTTGGCACTGAAAAAAATCAACACTGATGGAAAATGAACCTATGCATGTTCTATAAACAGTGCCTAAAGTAAAGTGCCGTTTATAGAATATGTGTAGCGCTGTCCATGCAACTAAATTTACGCAGACTACTTTACAGAATACACTTAGCAAGTATTGCACATAAATTCTAATGAGTGCCAATTATTCTTAATAATTGCTTGTTAACATCCAATTGGTGCTGATTGGCTTCTTGACCAATTGTGTTGCATGTGTAAATCAGAAGTTGCCCAGATTTGCGCACACAACTCTACTTGCACTATATAGAATTTGGGAAATGTTTCTTGGAGAAGGCATGGTATGGGCCTGACATGGGTGTGGAAACATTACCTGCTAGATTTTACGTACTAACTACGTAAAAGTTGAGGTAAGATAATAGGTGTTAAATGTTCCCCATTAAATTCTAGCAGTTATTGAGTCCTGACTACATTACTGCATGACAAAAGTATTGGATTTCCAGTTAATATGAGCTAAAAACCCTTTAGTAAACATGCCCCATAGTTAGGTAGCCTGTTGAATCCTTTCTCCAGAGTTTCCCATCTATCCAGAGATAATTAAACTGTACAACAACATTAAGGGTTCTTCAGCACAGTCTTTACTATCCACCCAAGGACTGGAAGGCACTTAGAACAATCTGGTCATCAGACACAAATATTCCATCAAATATTTCTTCAACAAATCCTTTAGTGACACCTATGGTAACCATGGAAAGTTTACAAAATTTAGCTTCTTGCTCTAGTCAGGGCAGAATCTAGCAACTCCAATTTTTCAGCCTTAAGGTCCAAAGTTTCCACCTCTTGCTCATTTTCTAATATCTTCATAGCATGCTCTATAGTAACCTCAGATAATTTATAATGTAATCCAAAATCCTTAAATTTACCAAATAGACTTTTCCCCAAATTATCAATAGCCAACCAGAATGATTTGAGAGTTATTATTTGTGGATTTTGAAGAAAATATTGCTGTAACTGTTGAAACTCAATCCTCACTGCTTCCTGCTGCCCTCCCAAAGGGTCAGAATAAAACGTGGGTCTGGAAGATTTTACCTTGTAAATAGCTGCAGCAGCCAGACTCACAGCAATCTCACCCTGCTGAGAGAAACCCCCTCAAACCCACAGGCGATGAATTGTTTTTCTGCACCTTTGACTCCTGAAACTACAGTTTCGGGGTGAGGACTATGGGGTCCTTTTACCAAGCTGTGGGAAAAAGGGCCCTGCGCTAGCAGCAGGGGCAATTTTTCCCACGTGCCAGGGCCCTTTTTACCGCAGTAGGTAAAAATACCCCAGGCACACATGGTCATGTGGTAAGAGAACTCTGCCATGCAAGCCATTTCTGGGAGTTTTCTTTTTCTCCTGGAAATGGAGTGCACTGGGAGTAGGACTACGAGTGACAGCTATGTTGGGCTGGCAGTAGCCCTGCATTGGGCTTACTGCCACTCTGTAAAAAGGCCCGTATCTGCACTCCTTGGGACTTGATGGAACAAGAGGAACGCCAATTCTCCTCTTCTCGGCATTTCTCCCAGTGGCTGATCAACAGAAGTATTGGTCAGGTCAGGGCCACGGTGAACAAAGCCATCATAGGCCAGACTACCACTCACCTTGAGTATTGCATTTAATATTGCCGCATGTCATAAAAAATATAGTGGAATTAGAAAAGGTTCAAAGAAGGGTGACCAAAATGATAAAGGGGATGGAACTCCTCCAATATGAGGAAAGGCTAAAGAGGTTAGGGTTCTTCAGCTTGGAAAAGAGATGGCTGAGGGGGGATATGATTGAGGTCTACCAAATCCTGAGTGGTATAGAACGGTAGAAATGAATTGATTTTTCACACTTTCAGAAAGTACAAAGACCAGAGGATACTCAAAGAAATTACATGGAAATACTTTTAAAACAAATAGGAGGAAATATTTCAATAGTTAAGCTCTAGAACTTATTGATGGAGGATGTGTGTAACAGTGGTTAGTGTATCTGGGTTTAAAAAGGGGTTGGACAAGTTCCTGAAGAAAAAGTCCACAGTCTGTTAGTGAGAAGGACATGGGGGGAGCCACTGCTTGCTCCGGGATTGGTAATATGGATTGTTGCTACTAATTAGGTTTATAAGTTTCTGCCAGGTATGTGCGACCTGAATTGGACACTTTTGGAAGCAGGATAGTAGGTTAGATGAACCATTGGTCTGACCCAGTATGGTTATTCTTATGTTCTTACCAGGGAAGTAAGGAATTGACTCAGTAGTGCTCATGGTTTGCCTTTTCTCTTCCCTGTATTGTAAGGAAAAAAAAAATATCCACATCAGGAACCCAGTAGCTCAATGCACCAGTACAACTGCTATTTTGCTCTACCCTCCTCCTCCCACCAAAAAGAAAGCTAATTGTATCTGATATCCTGGAATGACATTGCCATAACAGGACTCTGTAAGCCACATTGAGCCTGCAAATAGGTGGGAAAATGTGGGATACAAATGCAATAAATAAATAAAGCAATTTTAAGGATTGTCTTGAAAAATGTGAATCTGTGAAGAAGTATTATCCAGTGGCAAATCTCACCTTTATGGGGAAACTGTTAGAGAAAGTTGAATCTAATCTAATCTGGCACTTTTATACCGCTGAATTCCTACAAAAGTTTCGGAGTGATTTACAGCAGATAGAATACAAGAAAAACATAAAATAGTGTAGATCCATAAAAAATACAACATCACAAAAGTTAAGTAAACAGAATCACTGTTAGCCTAAGTTTACAATTAAATATTCATCAAACAGAAAAGTCTTGAGATTTTAATGAAAGTTCATGTAAGAATTTTTGAGTCTCAGATTAGTTGGAAGAAATTTCCAATATTTAGCAGCCTGAAATGAATATGATCTTTCATGATGCCTTTTAGACACAAGATGATAAACTTTAGGAAAAAGCAGAATATTGGGAGGGGATCATAATAACCCAATAGATGACCCATATTAAGTAGGGGCTCGGGGGTGCTCCTTTGAAGGATTTGAGGGATTTTTTAAAGGAATTTGGGATACTTGGGATTGGGGAGTTGTGCTTGGTTATAGGAGGTATGGGGTTAGTGTCCTTGTCTAAATGTAGATGGGAACATCTGGGAGTTACATGTAGCACAATAACATATATACATACAGCACATTCCTGGAAACTAAATGGACAAGTAAAATACCTCTCTATTCTGAATCTATCAGCTCAAACTTAAAAGAGCATAACTCCCAATTAGCAAAACAATTGGCTTTGAGGAACTCAGTAAATAGTCCATAGCTACTAGACAATCAGAGCAGAGTTCCAAATAAGAGTTGACAGTTCTTTTTCTTGGGGTAAATTCAATAAGTGAAGATATCAAACAAGTACTTAAAACACATACTCACAATCCATATATCAGTAGTGGTCCAATATATACAGCATCAGTATCTAGGAAAACACCACAATCCCAGAGGAACTGGGATTAGCTGCCATCTCAAATGAAAAAAATGAGTTAGGTAGTGCTACAGTAGATCTCCCACACTCTGGCCATGCTCCTGCCAGAGTGGAATGCTATCACCAAGATGAAAAAGCACACTTAGCAGAGTAAACCCCACATAAAACAGCTATTTTATATCCCAATCTGCACCTGTTGCATTATAACCCAAAACTAGCAAACATCTAACCTATAGCCCTCTTGCACAACTTAATGTAGAATGCACTCTCTGAACAGGCACTAAAGTTTCTCTCCTGTTAATTTTTGTCATACTCCTTTGTAGAGGCTAGTCTAGAGTTTTAAACAGAAAACTTCAGTTATAGCCTACTGCTGCTTGCACAACTTAATCCAAAGTGCATTATAAATCACTCAGACAGCAAGGGCCAGCCCTACCATTGAGCAACTGTGTTTTTTACATGCAACTCTACTTTTTGGCACAGCTTTTCAGCCCTTACTGAATTATACAAATTAGACTCCTCAATAAATCTCCACACATAGCCCTGCATCCTTCTCAGGCCACCTCTGCATACAGCTGCCACAATCACAGCCATGGTTATTACTGTTCCTGGCTTGTCTGACTCTGTCTACCACAGACCTTAGCCTTCTCATTAATTTAATCAGAAGACTGGTTTTCCAGGCCCATAGTCAGTAACATCTACCAACTCACATTTAGACCTCTGACATTAATGTGAACCTAGTTCCTCTTCTAGCATCTGTCTTCTTTCCAGCATAGATGCTCTAGCTAGGCTCTTAAACACCAAGTAGACATCAAACTATGACTTCTACTCAAGGACTTGCACAACAAAACCCATTGTCCTCTTATCCGCTTCCCCAAATTCTGACAAATTCCTCAATAGTATAACAATCTTTCCAGCAAGCTCCTACTTCCATCAGGTACAGTATCTGAGAACTGAGCCTACTACATTCAATCTCTCCTTTTTTTTTTCTTTTCTACTGAACCATCTTACAAACTTATAACAGGGATTTTCTTTCACTTTTTTTTCTTTCCTCCATGCTGTTCTATCCTTCTGCAATCAGATCAGTAGCGTAGCCAGAAAATTTTTAGATGGGCCTGGAGGTGGACTGGGTGGGCACAGGCCTCGCATTTCCTCTCCACCCGCTACCACGCCCCCCCCACCCCCCACCCCCCGCGGCAGCCCCCTGCACATGGTCAGTTCTGGTCATTTTTACTGACCTGAAGCGCTGTTCTTCCTCCAGCACCAGCGATTCCCATAGCCAGCCTTCTGCCAGCGAGCGTCGTCGAAGCCTCTTCTCAGGCGCACCCCGCCTACTCTGCAACTTCCTGTTTTCTGCAAAGGTGGGACGCAGGAAGTTGCAGAGTAGGCGGGATGCGCCTGAGAAGAGGCCCCGATGACGCGTGCTGGCAAAAGGCTGGCTATGGGAATTGCCGGTGCTGGAGGGAGAAAGGTGCTTCAGGTCAGTAAAAGTGAGCAGACCACCTTTGCAGAAAACAGGAAGTTGCAGAGTAGGCGGGGTGCGCCTGAGAAGAGGCTTCGACGACGCTCGCTGGCAGAAGGCTGGCTATGGGAATTGCCGGTGCTGGAGGGAGAAAGGTGCTTCAGGTCAGTAAAAGTGAGCAGACCACGTGGACGGGGAGAGCGGGCAGAAGAGGCTGGTCGGGCCTGGAGCAAAAGTGGCTGGGCCTGGGCCCACCCGTGGCTATGCCCCTGAATCAGATTGGTGTTTTGAACACCCCAGCGACTAATTACGTTCACTTGTGCTCCGAGCAAATGCTTCTTGGATGAGGATGAGGGGATGGAAGGAAGGCAGGTGGGGGCTATTTGAGGTAGGGTTCATTTAATCAAAACTTTTTTTTTTTTATGCAGGTCTCAGCCAATATTCAGTGCTGTGACCTGCATAGTTAAGCAGGTGAATTTAAGAGAGTTTTTGAGTTATTAAATTCATCCTCTTAGCAATGCAGGTGCTGGCACTGAATGTTGCCTGTACCTGTATGCCTGCCAGCTCCTCCTTAATTCTGCCTCCAGTACTGCCCCTGACCTCCCTACATTTTTTAGGCCATTCAGAGCCGATATTCTGTGGCACTGCCCAGTTAAGTTCCGCTGAATATAAGCAGTTGGGCAGTCCTGAGCCATTTAAGGAGGCCGGAGTCTCTCTTGTCGACTTAAATCTATTTGGGTACAGCTGGAATCTTTTTGGTAGAAAGAAAATATCAGGAAAAGTTGGCATGAGTTCTCAGCGTTAATACTATACTGTAAGATTGTCATGGTGTAACCTCTTCTGCAGCACAATTTGTCTCTGTGTTCCTTTTATCTTTGTTTTTCCAGATATTTTCTGTGATTGATTTCCTTACTATTGTGGTCAAATATTTGCAAGTTTTTGTTTCTTTGGAAAGTTTTCCTTGATTTTTCTTTCTTTATTCCTATGGTCACTAGATGGAATGTGAAAGTATTTCAAAGGTTTTATAAAAGTAGAATTTTGAAAAAGGTATGAGAAGGGAAAGGGAAATGGGACTTAATATACCGCCTTTCTGAGGTTTTTTTTTTGCAACTACATTAAAAGCGGTTTATATATATTCAGGTACTTATTTTGTACCAGGGGCAATGGAGGGTTAAGTGACTTGCCCAGAGTCACAAGGAGCTGCAGTGGGAGGTAGAAATAGAATTATTGTTTGGAAGTATGCCTTAAGAATAGAATTGGTTGAAATCAAAAGTCAAGAAAGCCTGAAACATTAGCATATTTTTTTTAATTATTATTTTAGCAGTGGGAAAACAAGAATAACACTTTATTAATACAGCACAGAGGGAATATAGACAAACTAGATGTATTTTTTTCCCCAAAATCAATTTGTGTTTCTATGCAAACCTTTTTGGGGGATATTGCCAGGTACTTGTAACTAGGATTGGCCACTGTTGGAAACAGGATGCTGGGCTTGATGGACCTTTGGTCTGTCCCAGTATGGCAATGCTTATGTTCTTATTATGTTGTTATGTACTCAGCATTTCTTCCTTTTTTTCCAGTCACAGTTTATCAATTGTTAGTTCATTTCATTCAAGATCAAATGAATATTGTGTCTGTGATCATACATGCAGGAATGAGATCAGCCATACGAACCACAGGTTGATCAATTGTGAGCAGCACTCTGGGTTTCCTGCAATGCTATGACCATGGGTTCCCACCACAGGAGAAGTGACTGGCTGGAAAAACAGTAGCAGCAGCAGTGCAGTAACCCTGTCAGTGGTGAATACATCTCTCTCTTTTTTTTCCACTAGCTGCTGAACTGAGTATACTAACCTAATTGAAATGATAACTCCTTAGGTCAATTTTCCTTCCCCTGCATATGTGTGGAAGTGTATCTCTGACATACTTTGTACCACACAGTTATAAGCACAATGCTCCAGCCTATGTTCACAGGAGGAGGAAGCAGTTTAAGGAAATGTTGCTTCTATTGGTAGATTAGTGCAGTTGGATCAGCAGTTATTGGGAATAGAGAGTTGCACGTGAACAGAAATTTCACCTATCCCCACTGGAATCCAACCCATCTTACCCATCCCCACTAAGATCCATTCCTTACCCACCCATTCCTGCAAATAATCTCTTCCATCCCCACTTGTACCCTTTACCTTCAAATGCAGTTTATTTTTTTTAACTTTAGTTTTTATTGAATTTTAATAAAAATACAAACCTAGGAACATTAAATGCCATACTGGGTCCATACATGCTCAGAGCTTTATGAATTATCATTTTATAATTTATGTATTTATATTTGTATTTTTGATTTAATTGTGATTTATTTAGTTGGTCTTTTTCAAAAGATTAGCTTGAGTTATCTGCAACAGGGCCCATAGGAATAAAATGGGCCTTGCAGCAGATAACTCAAGCAAATCTTTAGTAAAAGCCCGCCTAAATTTGCACAATTGATTTTAATTATCTGTCTACGGTAGAAATCTTATGGTGTAACTTGTGAATTTAAATTCCAGTGCCACAGTAGATTCAAAAACCACATACGGACTGAATATATAAACTGCGATAGGAAGGTACCTGCAAGCAGGCAAATACTAGAACAGAGAAGAGGTTGCTGCAGGCTCTTTCTATGTGAGCAGGCAAGCAAGCCTCTCATCGCAGCACTAGCCTCCTACAATCAGTGCATGTGGAACTTCTGGAAGATTCATCAAGGTTGCCTCACAACATACATGCACCAGTAGATCAGGTGTCCTGCTGCTGGCCCATGCGTGTGTTAGACAATGTGACTGTGCTGATTCAATTGAAGGAAGCGGCGACACTCAAAGTGGACCCTAAATTCCTAGACAGTAGGTGAGAGAAATGGGGCTGGTGCTATGTTCACTTCCACAGGAACCCTGCAGGAACTGCTTCCATCTCTATGGAAGTCCTGCAGACCTGGTGAGGATTCCCACAAATTCCATTCCCATGTAGCTCTCTAATTGTGACAGGATATAGGGCCAGCTGATAGACAGGGAATGACAGTAAGGCAATATTTAAGGTGATTGAGTTGTCAAAGGGGTTGTGACTTTATGGGAGGGGATTATAAAGGTTGCACAGTTGCAGAGCTTGTATTTCTATGAGGAGACTGGAAGGGAAGTGGGAGGAATGTGAGAGGATTTAATGAGGAATAAAAGGAGGTGTGAAGTGTATGAGAATGATTGAATAAGCAGATAAGTCACACAGTAGCAACAAGTGAAAGGATCACAGGAGGCACAGAAGAATATTTTAAGAAGTTGAAAAAGTCATCGAAAACTTTTGTCCAAGTGTTTGGTATATGTGAAACTCTGGGGGGTGAGGAGGGAGGGGGAACTCATTATGGTGTTTCTGTATAATTATGTTCTTTTCTGTTGAAATATTCATGTATGAATGATATAGGTCTACCCTATGTTTTGGCATTCTTCTCTATTTCTAAATATGATTGTATCTTGTAAACTACTACTACTACTTATCATTTCTATAGCACTACAAGGCATATGCAGCGCTGTACACCATACACAAAAAGACAGTCCCTGCTCAAAGAGCTTGCAATCTAGATAAGACAGGTAAACAGACAGAACAATAAGGGTAAGGGAATAAAGAGGTGAGGATAAAAGGACAGGGCAAGTGAGTAGTGGTTAGGAGTCAAAAGCAGTGGTAAAGAGGTGGGCTTTAAGTTTGGACTTGAAAATAGCCAAAGACGGGGCTAGACGTACAGGCTCGGGTAGTCTATTCCATGTGAGGGGTGCAGCAAGATAAAAGGAATGGAGTCTGGAATTAGCAGTAGAGGAGAAGGGGACAGATAAGGGAGATTTATCTGAAGAACGGAGTACCTGAGAGGGGGCGTAGGAAGAGACAAGAGTGGAGAGGTACTGGGGAGCATCAGAGTGAATGCACTTATAGGTCAATAAGGGAAGTTTGAATTGAATGTGTAAATGGATAGGGAGCCAGTGAAGTGACTTAAGGAGAGGGCTAATGTGAGCATAGCGACTTTGGTGGAAAATGAGTCGCGCAGCAGAGTTTTGGACTGAATGAAGAGGAGAGAGGTGGCTAAGAGGGAGGCCGGTGAGAAGCAGGTTACAATAATCAATAATAAACCACCATGATCACTCACAGCCAGGTGGTAAAGCAAATTTTAATAAATGATATAGAGATCAGGAAGGATGTGAGAGGACTGAGTGATGGAATCAGAAGGGGTAACTGGGGGAGAAGATAAGGAATGAGGGGAATGAGAAAATTGAGGGTAAGTGCACAGAATGGGTGAAGAGTATAAGAGATATGAGAGAACTAAGTGAGAGAATTGAAAGGGCTGTACAAGAGTGTGTGCAAGTGAATGGATTGACATTAGAAGGAAGAGTGTGAGTAGATCCTCCATGTCCTGACCTCCTTAATTTACCTTTAACCCATCAGGTCTGTCTTTCTTCTTCCATTACCCCTTTCCTGGTCCCCCGCCTCCTCCTTTCATCTCTATGTATTCTTTCATCCCTCTCTCCTTCCTCCTTGAGATCATTTTTATCCCTTTCCCCTCCTGTGAGACTCCTTCTTCTTCCCTCATTTATATCCATCCTCCCTAACTCTGATCACTTAACCCTCTTATACCCCCCCCCCCAAAAAAAAAACAGGGTAAGGGCTGCTAGAGATTAAGATGGTAAGGGGGTATAGGGACAATGGGTAGAGAAAGAAATGAGTGGGAAAGGGGACAAAGAGGGAGGTATGTCATGAGAAAGAGAATGGAGCAGAGGTTGGTTGGTATGAAAAAAGCCATTTCAATGCAGTGGGCCACTCCAATGGTATCTGATGCACTAGTTGAACCATAAGCTCTAGGCCCCATCCCATAGTCCACCATTCCCCCTTCTCCTCCTACCCCCCCCCCCCCACCTCCCCAAGTGCACAGCATCTGCTCTTCTGCCCTGTTCTCAACTAGGTGGCCAATATCTCCCTCCCCTTCTCTGGGCCCTACTGTGCCTACTGTTACTGCCATCACCGTACCTCAACCAGGACAAAGATTGCAGAAAGCCTTTGTGATGTGTGGCCTTAAGCACAGGCCAATGATTAAGCAATGTCATCCCCCCCCCCCCCCCCCCCTAATGCAGACTTCCTGTCAGAAGGGGCTGCAGCATGGCAGCCATTGAGTGTGGACCTGTGGCTAGAGACCCTGCACTGCACTGAGAGCAGCATTAAAGAACTGATCTCCTGCCAAGTTGTCACTCTTGAAATTCTGTTGCTTGTTAGTGATGGGAATAATTTCACTTCCTGTAAAGACTTTGCCACCCTGATTGGTCACCATCTATTGTAACTTAATATTCCACTCAGAGAATAGCAGTACAGCAGAAATATTTTTCTTTTTAAAGTCAATCAATCTGTGTGCAAAAGAGGAGTATTTACTTCTTGATGCAAACTTCTTGTACAATTCTAGTTATATTATTATATTTTTATATCCACTGTCAGAAATGATACCCAGCAATGGTAATTTTATAACAGGTCAGGTATGTGCATAAATAATGTCAGTTTTCAAATAAAAGCTATGTTTTCCCTTTCAAAGTCACCCCACAGAAAGTACCCACATGCATTTCCAGCTAATCCTTGGCACATACATTTTAATTTAAATTAGGCGTTTATAATCTGCTTAACCATCAAGTTTGAGAACAATTGTACATTATAAGCAGGCACTTTCTCTGTCCTTAGAGAGATCACAAGCTCAGTTTTTGTACTTGAGGCAGTGGAGAGTTAAGGGGCCCTTTTACTAAGTAGCAGTAAGCCCACCACAAGCTTACCACGCTCCAATCCGGAACTACCGTCGGGGTACCGCAGGAGCCCGGCAGTAGTTCCCACCCTTAGTGTGTGCCATTTCTGGCACTACAAAAATATGTCCCTTTTTTTGTAACACCGGAACTTAACTGGCATAAATTGCTGCCCGGTTACCACCGGGTTACTGCGGGAGCCCTTACCGCTATCTCAATGAGTGGTGATAAGGGCACCCCACTGAAATGGCCGTGTGGTAAGTGGTTCACTTACCGCACGACCATTTCTTTTTCCCCAAATTGGACAGTCTGTGCTGCATTAAAAGGAGGCCTCAGTGTGTGTCAAAGACATGTGCTGATGCTAGTGCAGGTCCCCTTTTACTGCAGCTTAATAAAATGACCCCTTAGTGACTTGCCCAGGGTCACAAGGAGCTACAGTGGGAATCAAAGCCAGGATGCCAGGATCAACACCTGCTGCACTAACCATTAGGCCACTCTTTTACATGCCTGTGCACATGTTTTATAATTGCGGCTATATACAGGTGGTATGCACTTAAGTTTAAGCACATATATACTGGACAGTTTTAGAAAAGGTCATTTCTGTGCTTGAAACTCTTTTACCTGCAGAAATGACTTTTAAAATTGTCTCCACAGACATTCACTCTGCAAAATTCCAATGACTGAAGATATTTTGCCCTCTGCTTTTTTCCTTATGCCAAAAAAGAGGATACTGAGCTTAGCTTGAAAGACACTTGGCTTTCTCCTTTCAAGATGCTGTGCATAATTTTTTCACTCCTCCAAACTACCCAAACTAGAAACCACCATTTATAATAACTACTCAGGAGTAGGAACAATCCAATTTAATAACTACTCAGGGCATGTCTAAAATATTCATTTTTTTTTTAATGAACACTCTAGTAAAGGCATTTTAAAAAGAGAAATCATATATACATCGGTAGCAGTGTAGCAATTTACCATCTTATCATTGACAGGTGCTATGACTTTAGTTGCAAAATACACCTAATTAACTTAAGAAATATAAAGCCCACCACTTCTGTCTAGATTTACAAAACAAGTACTATCTTTTCTCTTGTCTAAATAGAATTGCAGACCGCATGGACATCTTAGTGCAGGCTTCAGTGACTGCTGGGAAAAGACAGAGATGGTTTTCATAAGATAATAAATTTCCAGTTGGCGCACGTTGAAATGATTTGACAAGGACAGCATGTTTGTCCCTGGTTAGAAAGATTGGAACCTGAGCCTAGAAACCTAAATTGATTTGATTTCCCCAACACCCTTATCTTAAAATGTTTGGAAATAGAAAAGTTTTTATGATTTATTACTCCAAAGCCATAAAGTCTCTTGTTGACACAATGCTGCTGCAGTGTTTTCACTTCTGCAGCTCATCTCATGCCAGGTTATCATAAAGTGGCACGCAAAGACTTTTAGGGAAAAGTATTTTATCCCCACCAGAATTGGCACATATTGCTAATCTGCATTCATTATTATTTTTTCTGCTGTATGTTAAAACAAACTAAAAAAAGGCTGACACAAAATTTAAGATGGTTCTGCAAATAGATTGATCACAGCTGCTCATTTATTTGATGCTTTGGGAAGAAAGCTTTCTATATGGGTTTTCTTCTTTATTTACCCTTTTTAATTTAGCACTGGGAATTAAACTTGAGTACAAGAACATAAGTCTTTATTGGAACACAGGGTCCATATTTATTTATGTTTTTTAAAAGTCAATTCTATTTAATGTAATAAAGACAAACTCTATGCAGTAATGTTTCTTTTCCTCTGTGACTAAAGGATAAACCATTATGAAACAGCTGTTTTTCACATTTATATACATATTACATCTAGGAATTATTAATTACTATTTTCTAAGGACTCATTTCACTAAGGTGCGCTAATGGATTTAGTGCATGTAATAATTAGCATGTACTAAATGATAAGATGTTCATTATATTCCTATCCAGCTTATTTTCGAAAGAGAAAGACGCCCATATTTTGACCCAAATCAGGAGATGGGCGTCCATTTCCCGTGGGCGCCCAAATCGGTATAATCGAAAGCTGATTTTTGGCGTCCTCAACTGCAGTCCGTCACGGAGACAAACAAAGATCATGGGGGTGTGTCGGAGGCATGGCGAAGGCGGGACTGGGGCATGGTTATCGGCCGAGGAGAGATGGGCGTCTTTAGCTGATAATCGAAACAAGAAGGGCGTTTTTGACGAGAATTTGGTCCGCTTTATTTGAACCCTTTTTTTCAGGTCCAAGTCCCAAAAAAGTGCCCCAACTGACCAGATGACCACTGGAGGGAATCGGGGATCACCTCCCCTGACTCCCCCAGTGGTCACTAACCCCCTCCCTCCAAAAAAACCCCACTTTACAAACTTTTTTTCCCAGCCTGTATGCCAGCCTCAAATGCCATACCTACCTCCACGACAGCAGAATGTGTTCTATCCTCTGACAGTCTTTCCCTGGTTCTGATGTGGGTCTCGGGTGAGTATGACACCTTTTCTATTAAGGGCACTGCAGAGTCACATCAGCAATGCATTGTGGTGGGTGTAGGGTATTGGGCTCCGTGATTCCACTAGCTTGTGTTAAATGCTCACGATGTTGGTAGTTGGTAGGCTCTACTCCCATGGTGCTTTTCCCTCTGCTTACTTGGTCAGAGTGTGCCATGTTTTGTTTCCGGTAGTCCATGAGGTAGTGGCCATTTGTGTAAGACACTTTTAGATCCCTTTCATGTGTTAGCCAAGTTACAGCACTTAGTTCTTACCTTGAATGTTGCTGAAAGAGGGCATTGTACACCATTCTGCCAGCTTGGACCTATTGCTAATCTCAGTACCAGCGAGACTCGTTGCCAGTGGGGCACAACCTCTGATCTGCAGTTAACTGTGAGTAAAGGTGTGTATTCAAATAAAGGATGTTTTCAGCGAGATTAGTCTTCATGTGTGAATTGCTGTGCCAAGGTTATACACCAGCAACAAGTCCTGTCCCTGGAGCACTTTTAGTGGGTACTGCAGTGCACTTCAGGCAGGCAAACCCAGGCCCATCCCCTCCTCCCGTAACAGTTGTGGTGGTAAATGGGAGGCCTCTAAAACAAACTGTACCCACATGTAGTTGCCCCCTTCACCTCTAAGAGCTATGGTAGTGTTGTACATTTGTCCCTCCCACGACCAAATGGCTTGGATTGGGACGTTTCTGAGCTGGGCGTTTTTAGTTTCCATTATCGCAAAAAAAAAAAAAAACGCCCATCTCAGAAGGGACCAAATCCATGGCATTTGGTCCGTCCAAACCGTATTTTCGAAATGAAAGATGGACGCCCATCTTTTTCGATAATACGGTCTGTCCCGCCTCTTCACATACCCATTTTCGGACATAGACGCCCATGGAGATGGGCGTTAGCGTTCGATTATGCCCCTCCACGTGTCTTATAATTTAGCACATGCTAAATCTCTTAGCATACTCTAGTAAAAAGACTCTTAAATAAGAGGGACTTCTACAAACTCTTAAAGCATGCTAATGCCATAATGTGCACTATTTATGACAAAGCCCATTTTATACAATTGGCATTGTTATAAATAATGGAGCCCTTTTACTAAAGGGTTCCACCTCCAGCGCATGTCATTTCCGGTGCTGCTGGATATTTTGAAAAATGTACCATAGGGGGTTACCCGGTGGTAATCACTGCCCGATTACCACCAGGGTAGCATGGGAGCCCTTACCGCCACCTCATTGGGTGACAGTAAGTGCTCCCGCCTGCATGGCCACATGGTAAATACAATCTTATTGCATGGTCATGTGTTTTTTCATGCTTTTTACCCATTGCAGTAAAAAGGGCCCTGGTACTTAGCAAAAACGGCCACCGCCGCTACCACAGGGTCCTTTTACTGCAGTTGGTAAAGGGACCCCAATATATATATTTAACCCCTAAATTAAATATGTACTGTTGAAATCTGAATATTATCCTTTATCTTATTTCATTGCACTCCCTCACTAACGTGAAAGTGACCTAACGATTATAGGAACGAGCTGAATATCAGTTTCTACTGCTTTGTACAGTTGGGCAAGTCACTTCCCCCTCATTCTATGAACGAAGATGTCCACACAAAGTTGCAAGCCCAAGTTGTAGAATAAGGCCAGTTGTGAATGTAACTTAGGGCTTCTTTTACTAAACCACACTAGTGACTCCTGCACGGAAAATGAGAGAAAGCCCATTCAATTCCTATGGGGTTCCTCTCGTTTGCCGCACCGGGAATCACTAATGCAGTTTAGTAAAAGAGGCCCTTAATTAAATAATTACAGACTAATTGACTTTAACAACCAATTATTGACAGTAATTGGTGTTAGTTAGCACTAATTGGCATTAATTAGCTGTTAGATGCATAACTGTCCTTAGCTCTACAAAAAACAAAATTTTCATAGCATGCAACTGCAAAGGGGGCATGAATTGGGAGGGTCAGGTGTAGGTTAGGGGCATGTCTGGAACTTACGTGCACATCTTATAGAATACTTAACTATCTACAGTAAGGTGAGTACATTTGCACCAGTAATTTAATTACTTTACGTGTTCATGCCTAAAGTTAAGGCACATAACTCCTGACTTCCACTAATATTCTAAAACGGCAACTGCATGTGTGATTGTCAATATAGAATTCACAATCTGCACACATAATCATAGGTGGGCTATAGAGAATTACCCCCTTTACCACCCATTTCCACTAGTACCCTTTAATTTTCGAATAGTAGTGCAGACGTTTTTTTCCCCTGTTTCGACTACTGTAATGGTGTTTTGTTGGGATGTTTGGAAAACTCTTTGAAAGCTTTGCAATACCCAAAATGCTGCAGCTAGAATTCTAGCGGGTGTACAAAGGTATATTCACATCACTCCACTTTTTAAAAAATTATTACTGGCTGCTGATTGAGCAGAGAATACAATTCAAGAATGTATGTTTAGTTTTTAAAGCACTTCATCAAATGATCTCGCCTATTCTTGCCTCAAATTTGCGTGTTTATCAGCATCTATGTTTCCAATTGTAGATCATAAATTCTGGAAAGAACTTCCCGTAACTCTTTGTAGAATCATTTCTTTTGTGCAGTTTAAGAAAGATCTTAAAACATGATTATTCCATGAGGCATAAGGAAATTAGGCATATGGAAATTAGATTTATTATTTAGTAGGTCTTCCTGTGTCTGGTAGGCTTTTGTTAAAGAAGAAATTAAAATGCAGGTTTGATAAAGTATTTGGCAAATTAGATTGCCTGATTAGTTTCTTATGTTATTTTTAATCTTACTGTCTGTGTTATTGTAATGTTAATTGTATATATTGTTATATTTATTAATTATGTATGTTTTCTTGTATCCCCCCAGAACTGTGGATGGAGTGGGATATAAGTTTGCTAAATAAATATCCACTTTGAGGCAGGGATATCCTGTACCTGTCTAGTGTTGTGTGTGTCTAATATTGTTACTCCTTGGCCCTTTTGCAGGCTGAAACTAGAAATGAAAGGATCATGGAGAATTTACTCTGCTGTTCCGCTCAAGTCATCAGTGGTCCCCTCTACCAAGACAAAAATGATTTTCACTGCTTCCTAGCCAGATTTGATTGATCAATTTGGTGATTTTTTTGTACATATTTTTCATCATTTATATTTTATATTTCATTAGTGCAGATAACATGAATTCAACTTGTTTTCTGTGGAGATATTTTTGGGATTCACATTGCAAATGGGGAGAAAGGTGGTCATTACTTATCATCTTTCTCAGACATCCCTTTTGTGGCTCCTTCCTATTGCAAATGCAGGGTCAGAAGTAAAAAGTAAAGTGACATATGTCTGAGCTTTCTGATCCAGCATGTGGCAAGTTTAAGCTGGGTCCCATCCCTCTTATACATTTCCTTGTATCGTGTGGGTGGGACCTGCCACGACTTGCTGCATGCTTAAGTAGTAAGGCATAGCTGCATGTTGTTTTACTTTTTACCACTGACCCAGCCAAGGCAATAGGAAGGAGCTATGACAAGAATGCTGGAGGGAAGGGGTACACCACAAGGGTGAGGGTTTGGAAAAAAAGGATGATATTGGAGGAAGGGAGGGAGGGAGAGGACGGAAGAGAGAAAATGCCAGACCATTTTGGGTGGGGAGAGGGACAAGAGATGGATGTGCTGGACAAAGTGAAGGAGGAACTAAAAACACATGGAGGGTGTAATTGGATTAAGGGAAGGGGATAGAGAAACAAGGGGGTAATATTAGCAGATGATAGAGTAGGAAAGGGTCTGATGCTGGGGTTGAGAAAAAGGGACTGGGAATTGGAGACAGAGGTTTACTGGCAAATGTTAGAAATGGGAGAAGGGGGATGATTCTGGAAGAAGGGGCTCATGCTGATGATATGGGAAAGGGGGGTGGGAGAAGAGGCCAATTCTGGAAGATGTTGGAGATGGGAGAAGGTTTGATGTTGGGCTTGATTTGAGAGGGAGGAGGCTAACCCAGGGGATGGAAGAAGGGGATGGACTCTGGCTAGGAAAAAGGGACTAAAGGAGAGGAAAAGGGGACTAAAGCTAGCAGATGGGGCTGAGGAAGGTAAGAAAGGAGAAGAGGTCTGAGTTTGGAAGAAGGGTTGATGTTGGTGATGAAACAAGGGGGCAGATGCTTGGAGAGTGAGAAGGAAGGAGAAGACAAACATTGGGGTGAAGCAAGGGCATGTGTAGTGGAAGGTTTAGATAGAGAAGCAGAGGGGTGGATATTGGAAACAAGAAGGGGGAAAGATAAAATTGTAGTAGTTAGGTGAGCAGATGGTAGGGAAGCAGGCATGGGAATGAGAGAGGGCAATGAATGTTGGAGAAAATATAGAAAGAGTCAGGGGGCTATGAAAAGGATGAAAGCCAAATGAAGGGGACAGACAATTAAAGGAGTGAGAAGAGGTGGACATGGGGAAGTAAATGGGAGAATGAGAGCATGTGTAAGAGGGTAAGACAGTGGTTCCCAAAACTGGTCCTGGAGGCACCCCAGCCACGTCAGGTTTTCAGGATATCCACAATGAATATTCAAGAGAGAGATTTGTATGCAGTGGAGGTAATCTATCACAGTAGCCCAGCGGTACTTCCCACCCACAGCGTGCCATCATATCTGGCACTAAACAAATATATTTACTTTTATAGTATTGGTATCTACCCGGTGGTAATTGGGCAGTGCCATGCACTGTCTGGTTACTGCCAGGTTAGCGCAAGAGCCTTTACTGCCACCTCAATAGCTGGCAGTAAGGTCACCCCCCCCCCCAAAAAAAAAAAATGGTCATGCGGCAAGTGTTTCACTTGCCACATGACTATTTCCTCAAAATAAGAAAGACCTACCTTTTACCCACTGCGGTAAAAGGGGGCCTTGGCACACATCAAAAATATAAGCCGATGCCAGCGCATACCTCCTATTGCCGCAGCTTGGTAAAAGGGGCCATTGGACATTTTAGACTAGATTCTATATACCATACCTAAAATTTGGCTCTGAAATGAAATTCACCTAAGCTCTTTCTATAAAGTACACTTTAGTTTATATATACATTATAAAGTAAGCCTTAATTTCTACACGGTTTATAGAATATGCTGAGCTCCAATACGCATGATTATGTTTAGTCACGGGCAGTTATGCCAAGTAAAACCTGGTATAAATACTGACACCTAAATTAGGTGCAGACCGGGTGTATTCCATAACAAGGTGCATAGTTTTTAGTAATGCACACAACCCACCCATTCCATGCCCCCTGCCATGAAATGCCTAGCACCCACCTGGGGGTTAACCCTGTGGCCATCTAAAGGGTCATTTCCAGCACTGCTCAGGCCCACCTGCACCTGTGCATGTGCTTTACACTGACATGCCCTCCTCCCCACCACACTGGAGTTTATCTTGCCTCTGAGTGAGTCTCCCACCCGCAAGTTATCCCTGGTGGTTTCTAAAGACACTGGGGCCACAATCCCAGATGTCCCACAGCTCTTAGAAAACACCCAGAGACCCAAAACACAAACCACCAAGTTGCCTCATTGGTATGCTATAAGGGGGCATTCTTTAAAACAACTATGTAAAGATAAAACCTCCCAATATTTAAACAGTAATGCTACCACTATGTTTACATTCTGCATGTATGGAAAAACGGCCACTATATTAGGGGTGTTTGATGTATCTTTAGAATCTAATAAAACCTCTCTTTCGGCAAATTTGGCTCTAAGATAGGCCTTTTTTATAATAGACCTTGGATACCCCCATTCATAAAATCTCAAAAACAAATCAGCTGCATGTGTTTTAAATTCATTGTCAGTGGAGCAAATTCTACGAATATGCAGAAATTGACCAATAGGTAGATTCTGACTGAGACAATACGGATGAAAACTCCAAAAATGTAAAAAAGTATTACGTGCCACCTTTTCCGCTATAGAATGTGGTGTCTATTTGACAGCCTGATCTACATAGAGAAACATTTTTTTTTAAACCTATCTTGTTTTTATCATACGACATAATGAATTGGAGGTGAGATGTAAGACCATTGATCCATGTTAGAATTTTCTTTAATTCCTGCTCTGATCCTATCCACAAAAAAATAAGATGTCATTCAAAAATCTCTTCCAACATCTCATCTTCTGAAACCATTGGGACCCATATATGTATTTCTCCTCAAAATCTGCCACAAAGTGGCTAATGAGGGAGCTAGAGATGCTCCCATGGCTACTTCCTGCTTTTGTTCAAAAATGTTACCTTGAAACCAAAAACAGTTCCTAGCGATAACTACATTTGCCAATACAGTGGGAACAGGTTCCATCTTTGAGTGCCCAGCATGCAATGCAAATTTTGTTTGCACCGCTTTTTGAGCACTATTTACTATCTTGCCCATTGTCCTTTCACAACATAGTATGATACAAGAGCATTATGACATTCCATTCCAAATAATTTCTAACATTGGGCTCCTTTTACCAAGCAGTGGTAAAAGGGGCCCTGCAGTAGTGTCGGTGCTCAGGTTTGCTGCACACCGAAGCTCCCTTTTACTGCCACTGGTAAAAGGCTTTTTTTTTTTTTTAAAGGAAGGAAATGGTCATGCGGTAAGTTAAACACTTGCCACATAGTCATTTCCAGGGGAAGCGCTTACCGGGCGCTGACCAATTACTGATGGGCATGCCCCTGGCACTAGAAATTACAAAAATAGTTCTTAGTGCCAGGAATGGCATGAAGAGGGGGTTGAAACTACCACCAGACTCTCACTAGAGCATGCAGTAGAGCTGAATTGCCGTGCTGCAAGTCTGCAGTAGCCTACTTTTGTAAAAGGGTCTCATTGTTTGCTTTTTGACCATTACTGTGCTTTGGCAGAAGAGTTCAATGTATTGTCCATATTGATACCTAGATCCTTTCCTGGGTGGTGACTCCTAATGTGGAACTTAGCATAATGTAGCTATAATTTAGGTTATTCTTTCCTATTAAATTTTATCTGCCATTTGTATGCACAGTTTTCCAGTCTCCAAAGGTCTTCTTGGAATTTCTCACTATCTGCATGCAATTTTAACAACAACTTTACATATTTTTGGGTAATCTGCATATTTGAACACTCATTGTTCCCATTTCCAGATCTTTTATAAGTATGTTAAAACGCATTAGTCCCAGTACAGATTCCTGTGGTACTCCAATATTCCTCCAGTGAGAGAATTGCTCATTTAAATCTACTCTGCTTTCAGTATTTTAACCAGTTCCCAACATTGC